>NW_008804549.1:84966-107532 GCF_000145635.1 Gaeumannomyces tritici R3-111a-1 | reverse complement strand
TTTTTCCGTCGAGCTACAGCCTTTTTTTTCCTTTTGTGCATTTATACATTCATAATTTTAACGATGTAACCGTAATAATTGGTATTAACCGTTCCTTTTGGATATTTGGACCTAACCGGTAGCTATAAATGTTATCCTTTGTACCCGATTACGTAAAGAAAGTAATGTTTTTTCGGGTATTCGCTTTGGGTTTTTCGGTTCCAACCGGCCCGTTAGCTTTTTTTGGCAACCCCCCGGTATTTTCCTTAATTATCGTAATTTAATCGGATTCGAATTCGGTTTTACCGAAATTTTTAATCCTTTAAATTTTTAACGATCGTTTTGCCGGTAACCTTTCGGTAAGCTTTTTAAATATTGCGGGTCCATTAGGCCCTTTTACGCTTGCAGCTTTTTAAAATTCCCGCAAGCGTTTTGCCGGTAACCCCCCGGCGGGCTTTAACCGCCGCGGTAAAAAAACCTTCGCCGAAAAAAAGCGTAAAGCGCGTAACGAACGCCGTTGCAACGTTTTTAATTTTAATGGATTTGCCCCCGAAACGGACATTGCCTTTTTTTCGCTTTATATAAATATCCGCAACGCGCTCCCGTTGCGGGAGGTTATCGATTTTTAATAAAGCGATAATTAAAACTTTATTTATTTGCCCCTTTTTAAAAACAATTATACGGAGCGTACGGTATTTTGTAACCGTTATTTTGGTTATTAAGCATATTAAAATTATGCCGTTAACCCCCGTATACCGATATGCTTCGATAATTGTACGGGGTTTTTTAAATGTATTTATTGCAAAAACGTAATTAGCAATAAAGCTTGCGTTAAATTCCCCGAATGGTTTTGGAAAATGGCTTAAAACCTTTACAAAATTTTAAATACCGTTTACAAATAATTGCCCAAAACAATACCGAAGCTTTTCGAAAAGCTTATTAAAGCTTAATTTCGCGCCCGTAAGGCTATTTAAAAAGCCAAATCCTTTTATACCATATCGGCCGAACAATTTGCGCGTTACGAACGTTAAACCGTTATCCAAAAGCGCATCCAGCGCAAAATTGCTAGCGTTGCAATATTAAAAGCTATTTAAAACATTTCCTAATAACTTTACGCTATCGCCGTTTAAACGAAAAAGCAAGTTTAAACTTTGGCTAGCATTTGTAATTCTTTTAACGAGGTAAAAACGTTTTTTAAGCGTTTCGAAAAAGGTATGGTTGCTTTTTTTGGTGGCATTGCCGTTAGCTTTGCTACGATTGCGGCGCATTTGGATACCCAAGCTTACAGCCGCGCGGCTTCCCGTAAGGGTACGGCGTCCGTATTAGCGCCGGGAAGTACCGCTTTTAGCGCCGACAATTTTAGCGGCAACAATTGTAACGCTAGCGAAAAGGACGTGGTTTCCGAAAATTTTGGTTTTTTTGGATACGGCATTTAATCGATTTTTTTTATATATTTTCCTAATTAATTATTAGTATTCCCTTTTTAAAAAGTAGTTAGTTTTAAATCTTTTTCGTTAATTTATTACAATTAAAATTATAATTTCCTTTCGTTATATTGCTTTTGCAGCATTGCAAGGTTTTAATGTTTTTAATTACCAGCTAGGTTTTAATGCCTTAATAAATAATTTTAAAATGCTTTTTCCTTGCCCCCCAATGGGTTTAAATACCGCCAACATGCATTTACCGCTACCTAAACGCTTAAGCCCGTTCGTTATACCATTCGAAGGTTTTTTTACTTCCTTTTCGGGCAAGCAATAATGTTTTTCACTACAACGTACGTTTAAAGTGCGGTAATTGCTTTGGCGTATCGCGCTAAACATGCCCTTTACGGGCTTTCCGAAATGTGCTACATTTTGCATGTCCTTCGAAATTTAAATGTATCGCACCATTAATTTAAGGCGTTCCCCGTATTATACCGTCCCCATTTAACTTTTTGTTTATAAAGTACAATATTTTACGGCTATTACAAGCCGTTTACGGATTTTTTTACGTTTTTTCCCGGTAATTAGCCGGTTCGGCATGTTAAAATATTTTTTTGGGCTATTCCTTTGGCTTTTATTACTTTTTTCCTGTAATACCCCCGTCCTTTCCGGGTATTTACCCGCTAAAGTCCGGTATTTTCCTTATTTTGTAAATTCGTTTCCAATAAGCTTGCTTTATACGCTTAAACAATTTTTTTCGTAATATCCCTTTTTAAAATTTACGAATTTTTCGATTCGTTATAATTTATCCATTTAACCAGGTATTTTCGTTTTCGCAAAAGCCCTTTATATTTTAACAAAGCTTTTACTTTAAAGCAATCCTTTTTTTCTTTTTCGATTTTTGGTTTTTTATTTTTTGGTTTTTTGCCGGGCCTTTTTTTAAACGCCCGTAACAAATTTGCCGGGAATACGTTATGTATCCGGTAATTTACCGGGAGCTTTAACCGGAACGCCAAACCGGCTAACCCAACCATTTTTAAAACCTAAAAAGGTCCCAACCATTTATTTAATAGCTTTTTCGACGGCCTTTTTATTTTAATGTTCGCCGTATTTAATAATACCCAATCGCTTACCCCGAAAAGCACCGGGGTCCTGCCTTTGTTATAGTACTTTTTGTACGTATTATTCGCTTTTTTTAATAGTTTTTTAGCTTGCTTTTTAACTATTTCCAAAGCCTTTGCTTTAATTTTAACCGTTGCCAAAGGTTTTTTTTTAACCACCCAAAGGTTATAAAGCTTTCGTAAGTAAAATTTTATTAATAAAAACGCCGGGGTTTTTTGCAACCCCGAATGCACGCTCGTATTGTGCACCCACGCTGCCAGGTACAATAGCAACGCTTAATCGTTTTGCCTTTCGCAGCAAAAGCACCGGAAGTAATGCTTTATTGCTTGGTTTGTCCGTTCCGTTTGCCCGTCGGTTTAAAAGTGGTATGCTATCGATAGCTTTTTTTTAATTTTTAAGTATCCGGCAAAGGTTGTTTAAAACCCGTTTGTAAATAATTTGTCCCGGTTCGATACAATCCTTTTGGGCGTTTTTAACAACCTTTAAACGTATGCAAATAAAAAGTTCCTTAATCCTTTATTGGTTAATTTCGTAAACGTTGGAATAAAAAAGCTATATTTGGTAAACCGATCGATTATTACCAATATTGCGTTGCGCTTTTTGCCGGTTTTATTTACCAACGTTAAAAGCTTTCCGATAAAATTTATCGATAGCTTTTGTTCCGAACGGTTTGGCACGGGCAAAAATGCTAATAGCCCGTAAAGTGCTTGTATTTTCGGCTTCGTTTGCTGGCATATTTAATACGTCCGCACGTATTTGCGTACGTTTTTAGCCATACCCGGCCATTTAAATTACCGTTTAAGCTTTTTTAAGGTTTTAGCCATACCTTTGTAACCCCCCGTTGGGTTATCGTATTATTTCCAAAGCATTGTCCGTTTAAACGGTATTAAATTCGGAATTTAAATTTTCTTTTTGTGCTTAAGCAAACCGTTGCTAATTTTCCAAACGTTGGGCTTGTTTTTTTAAATACCGTTTTAAACGAAATCGTTTTTTGCTTGTGCTTTGAAAATGCGCTCCAATATCGTTTTGGTGTCCTTTTTAGTAATGGTTGTCCTTACGTAAACTGCTTTTTGGAATTTAGCCAATAAATCGCTTCGGAATTTTTTTTTTGCTATATCGGTTTCCCCGTCCATTGGTATATTTTAGGAACGTTTTAACAAGCTATCCGCGGGGTTCCGGTATTTTGGCTTCCATTTAATCGTAAAATCGTACTTTGCTAAATTTTCGAACCATTTTGTTTAGCGCTTTATTACTTTTTCCTTTGTTAAAATATAGGTATGGTTTAAATGGTCGGTAATTATTTTAATAATTTTTTGTAAATAAACCAAGTAATACCGTTACTTTTCGAAAGCTTTTACAATTGCTAACAATTTTAAATTAAGGATTGTATAGCGCAACTTTCCTTATCGTAGCTTTTTTAACATGTAAGTTACCGGGTGCTACCGGCCATTTTGTAATTGCAACAGCACCGCTTTTATTGCAAAAGCCAAAGCGTTAATCCGCACGCATAACGGCTTCGAAGGGTTAAAATGCACTAATACCGAAACTTTCGTAAATAGCAGCTTTAATTTGCAAAAAGCCTTTTTCGCAACATTTTTTAAGTAAAATACGGTATCTTTGCTAAGGAAATCCGTTAAAAGCACAATAATTTTCGCGTAACCTTTTACAAATTTCCAATAATACCCCGTAAAGCTTAAAAATATTTAAATATCCTTAACGCTTTCCGGTATCCTTTACTTTAAAATCGCAACAATTTTGTCCGGCAAAATTTTAACCCCGAATTTGGTTATCTTAAACTTTAAAAATTCGATACTATCCGTTTCGAATTTGCATTTGGCCGGGCTAACGTAAAATTTAAACCGTTCGAATCGTTTTAGTACCGTTTTTACTGCTTTGCGGTGCTTTTCCTATATTTTCGAAAAAATAAAAATATTGTTTAAATATACAATACAATTGTTATTAATTAATTTTTTAAGCGCTATATTAATAAAGCTTTAAAACGTTGCTAAAGCGTTAACCAAACCGAAAAGCATTATTAAGTATTCGTAATGTCCATATTTGCAACGGAAAGCAATTTTCCATTCGTTTCTTTATCGGATTCGTATTTTGTAATAAACGTTTTTTAAATTTAGCTTGGTAAAATACTAGCTTTTAAATATCCGGTTAAATATTTCGTAAATTAGCGGGAATGCTAACCGGTTTTTTTTAGTAATTTTGTTAAAACCCCAATAATCGATACAAAGGCGGAACTTTCCGTTTTTTTTTAAAACGAATAAAATTCCGGCGCCGGCGGGGCTAATTAAATGCCGGATTTAACCTTTCGCCATGGCTTCGTTAAAGTACCCCCGGAAGGTTTTTAATTTTTTTTTGGATAAAGGATAAATGCTTTCGTAAAGCGGCATCGTTTTTTTTTCCAATTTAATCGCGTAATTTTAGCTTGTATGTTTTAGCAAAAGGTTCGATTTATAAAATTGCGCATATTTTGCAATTATCCTTTTAACCCATTCCGGGAAAGCTTTTAGCTTTTCCCCGGGGTTTTCCGGGGTTTCCGAGCGTGCAACCGTTAGCACGGTTATCGCTTGTCCCGATTAAATTAGCTTTTTAGCTATTTCCAACGAAATTATTTTAACTTTTTTAATGGTTACCGGAAACTTTTACTTTATATCCCCAAACCGGATTTTAATATCCTTTTGCTAAAACCAAAGCATGCCTAACGTAATATTGTACCCGGCCCGGGGCACTATTACGTAAAATACCATTAACTTTTAGGTTATTCCCTAGTTATCCGTTACCCAAATTTTGTATTTTTTTACCTTTAGCGTAAGCATGCGTTTTTTAATATCGAATTACGCCAGGTAACCCCCGTTTGGCACCGGTATTTTTTTTGCTTTTACCAAAAAACGGCTGTGCAACAAATTAACGTCGCTTTTATTGTTAACCAGCGCTTTTAACTTTACCCGGCGACCGTTAATTTGTAAATACATTTTGGTTTTTTAGCGCGTCCTAGCCGCCGGGGCGCACTTTTAAGCCCCGGTACCTAAACGGCCAAACAACGGTATCGAATTAGGTGGCGATATTTTGCTTTTTTTGGGGCACGCCGGCCGGATATAACCTAGCTCCCCATACCCGTAATACCGTACTTCGGGCTTTTTTCCCTTTGCCTTTTGTGTAATTGCTAGGGCTAACGGGGTTTCCGGGTTATCCGTTCGTATTTTGCATGCTGCAGCGATATGGCTTAACTGCCCGCATTTAAAGCAAGTAACCAACTTTTTGGGGGCTAAAATACTTATATTCCCCGGGGTCCTTTTATACGGTTCCGATATTATTTTTGCTTTAAAGGCTTTAGCTTGCAATTTTTTTATAATGTAAAAAAGGTTTTTAAATATTACCCATTTTTGGATTTCGAAACGGAGCCGGTTAAAAAGCAATATCGTTTTTATCCATTTGGATGCTAATTCGGAAAAGTCGTTTTTTACCAAATCCTAACAAATCCGGAACGCTTTAAACGATTTATAATCCTTTTATTTAATAGCGGTATCCCCCGCAAGCTTTTTAATTGCTAATTACATTTGCGAATCGGGGTTTTTCGATTTTGCTTAAAATTACCGCAAAAAATCGGCCCAAATAAACAATACCCTAGTATTTAAATAATGCATTTGCTTATATTTTATCCATTATGCCCGCCGACGATAATTAAAAGTGTTGGAAATTATTTGGACCTTTACACGGTTTTTACCGTAACGTCCTTTTTCGTTTTCGAAAATAAATTCGTAATTGTTAATATAATAAGCAATATTTTGCCAAATTGCCGATTTTTTAAGCATGGAAAGCTTAAAAGTAACTTTATTTTACGTAAAACCTTTTCGTTGCTTAAAAGTATTTTTTTTATTTTCGTTTAAATTTTTATGCGCATGCTTTAACCTTTTATTTTGGATTTTTTAAATTAAACGGGCGCGTTTGCTTTAAGCTTTTAGCGCGTTATTTATTTTTTGCAGCTTTTTTACGGAAAGGTTTTCGAAATCGTCGGGAATTTGCGGGGTTTTTTTGGTATTTTGTTTCGGTGGTTTAACGGTTTTTTCCGACGTGCTCGACGTGGCGTCGGGCGTTATTATGGGCGGTGCGAAATCGCAAATGCCCTTTTTAAGCTTGCTCGATCCTTTCCGGTAATTACCCGGGCCTGCTTTTTAAATAAAAAAGGTGTAAGAAAAGGAACAATATATTAAGGGTTAATTGGTGCAAAGGCGGGTAATTACCGGGTTACGGGCCGAATGCGGCATTTCCTTTGTTAAACTTCCGTAAATTTTTTACCAAAGGTGCTATCGCCAATAAAAATTGTTCTTTTTTTAACTTTCCTTTTTTTCGTACCCTTTTGGGCACCCGGGGTTGGTTTTTTAAATTTTTCGCGTTCCAAGCGCTTTCGTGCAATTTAAGCTTTATTTTATTTTTTAGCTTCGCTATTATGCTTTGGCCGCGATATCGGTAGCTCGCCGGCATATTCCCGGGGGGTCCGTGCCCGGCTGGCTGCCAGCGCCCCCTTTTTCCTTTTTTGCCGGGCGGTTTCGCCCGTGCATTTAACGCTTCCCGCTTTTTGCCGGGCGGTTTCGCCCGTGCTTTTAACATGCGGAAAGGAAAAAAAGGATAAACGCGTTTGGAAAAGCGCGTTTGGGAACGATTTAATGAAGGTAGTAAAAGGGGAATAAATCCGTGCTGCTAAGCCTTTTACTTTACGTTAAAGGGTTTAGAAGTTGCCGGGCTTATAACTGTTGCAGGTAAAAGGGATAGGCACGGTGTAAGGCTATTCCGGTTGATATGCTTTAAGGAAGAAAGGATTTGAAGTGCAGGGTCCCGTAAGGGCTTTTGCCTTTTATATACACGTAACTCCCTGTCCTTTTTGCTTATTAAGCTTCCTTTTTAACGCTTGGAAGCGTTATACGCTTCCAAGCAAGGGGACCGCTTTTCCGATGCCTTAGGCATTTGATATTTATGCTTAAGGCTTTTTTATAACAGTATATACTGTTTACTTTGTAATAAAAGCATTTCGAAACAAAAAATTAAAGAATTCATTTGTACCAAAGCTACAAAAAGGATAGCTATTTGCAATAAAAATTTTAATAGCAACGATTAGCCCGAACAAGCAACATTTCCATATACGGGTGCAATAAAGCCTTTATTGTTTAAAAACCTTAATTAATTGCGGTGCCCAAAGCAATTACGTATTATTACAAGCAATGTTACGGTACGGTATTCCTATACGCAAAAAAAACAAGCTATATTTTTTTACAATAATAAAAAAAAGCCAATTAAATACAATAATAAATAAATCGATATTAAAACCGATTATTTTAATTTCCAATACCAAAGCAAAACTTTTTAAATAACGCTGGACGCGTTGGAAATACGGGACGAAAATGTGGTTTTTGGGATTCCGTAATTACGAAAGCATAATTTAAAAATTAATTGGAAAAAAAACGATTTTTTAATGGAAGCTTTTACTAGCAATTAAAAAAGCCCAACAATTACGGGCCGCAAATAATGTAAAAATAAAGCCGAAAAAGGGTATTTCGACGGAAATAAAGCAAAGCAGCAACTTTCGAACTTTATTACAAAAAACCATAATAACGCTTTACGATGGATTTAAATAAAAGCTATAACAATTAGCTAATGTATTTCCGGAATATTATAAGTATTAAAAATTGTTCCAAAAAAACCTAAAAACGGTGCTTCCAAAATACGGGCCATTTAATTACGAAATTAAATTAAAGCCGGATGCGTAACTTAAATACCAAAAACTGTACCAGCTTAACCTTAAGCAACAAAAAGGATTAAAAAAGCAATTACAGGAAAACTTAAAAAAAGGGGTAATTAAACCTTTAACATTTCCAATAAAATACAAAATCCTATTTGTACTTAAAAAAAACGGAAAAAAACGAATGTGCATCGATTACCAACTACTAAATAAAATTACGATAAAGGATCGATATCCTTTGCTTTTTATTAACGAATTACGCAATAAATTCGGCAAAGCCAGGTACTTTACGGCTTTAAACTTCCGAAAAGCATATGGATTGCTTCGGATTAAAAAAAGGCAAAAATGGATAACCGCTTTCCAAACGCGGTTTGGCGTGTACGAATTGTTAATTATAACTTTTGGATTTACTAACGCGCTAATTACATTCCAGCGGATAATTAACCACGTGCTTCGAAAGCATTTCGACATTTTCGTTTTAGCATATTTAAACAATATTTTAATATATTTAAAAACACTAAAAAAATATAAGCAATATATGCACCAAATATTGCAAAAATTACAAAACGCAAAGCTTTTAATTAACCCGGATAAATGCGTATAGCATACTTAAAAAATGGTTTTTTTCGGGTTTGTTATTACGCTAAAAAAAATTAGGATAAACCTAACCAAAATACAAAAAATGGCTAATTGGCTAGCGCTTACCAACGTACGAAAGGTACGGGCGTTTTTGGGGTTCCTTAACTTTTATTAACGGTTTATGCAAAAGTTTAATGGCGGCGCCACGCCATTTACAAATTTTACCAAAAACAACACCCAATTCCGTTGGAAAGCACGAAAACAAATTGCTTTTAAATAATTTAAAAGCGCTATTTTACAAAAACCAATATTAATTATTCCAAACCCCGACAAACTATTTAAAATCGAAACCGACGCGTTAAATTACGCAATCGAAAAATAATTAAGTTAACGAAATAAAAAAAAAGGTTGTACTTTTGCGCTTTTTTTTTACAAAAGTTTAAAAAATTTAAGTTAAATTACCAAATCCATAATAAAAAACTTTTTGCTATTATTAAAGCTTTAAAAAAGTAAAAGGTATATTTGTATAAAGCAAACCACCAAATTACGATATACATTAACCACAAGAATTTGGCACATTTTATTACAAGCCAAAACTTTAACAAGCGTTAAATCCGTTGGAACCAGTATCTTTAAAATTATAACTTCCAAATTTTGTACCGAAAAGGATTAAAAAACGGGAAAGCAAATGCTTTAAGCAAAAGGAATAATTACAAAATCGCTATTCCAAAAAAAACCAAAACGCTTTTGGCCCATGGGCCAAAAAAAGCGTTAATTCCAGCTTAACGGGCAATAGCTTTAATAATTAAAAAGTAAAATTAAACCTTAAAAAGGATTTTGGAAATCCACGGGTTACCGGCCCATAATTATTTAAAGGTTACTAAAATATAAAAAAAGCTCCAACAACATTACGGGTTTACCGGAATTCGGGCAATAATACTGGAAATAATAAAGGATTGCTAAATGTGCGTTAAAAACAAGCTTAACAAACATTTTTTTTATAAATTACTTTAACCATTGCCAGCGCCCAAAAGGGCATGGCAAAAAATTATTATGGATTTTGTTATTAAATTTCCTAAATTTAAAAAGCTTTTAACGGAAATACAATATAATAGCATACTGGTAATAATGGATAAATTTACAAAATATGCTTTATATTTACTTTATAAAAAAAGTAACAATGCGTTAACTTTGGTTTACGCTTTTTTTCGGTACGTAATAGCGGATTACGGAATGCCGCAAAAACTAATTACAAACCGAAATAAGCTATTTACAAGCAAGTTTTAAAAAATGCTTACGGCGCTTTTCGGAGCAAAACACGCTTTGTTAATAGCGTATTACCCCCAAACGGACGGACAAACGAAGCAAACCAATAAAACGATAAAGCAATACTTGCGTTATTATGTTATTTATAAGCAAAACAATTGGGTTTAATTGTTACTAGTTGCTTAATTTGCTTACAATAGCTTTATGCATGAAAGTACGGGAAAAACGCCGTTTTACGCTAACTATGGGTATACCTTTACGGCGTACAACAAGTTTAAAGCCGGATTTAAAGCCTTAGTAACGGAAATCCAGGTAATAAAGCTTACCAAATTGCACCAAACCTTTTAGGACAAGCTAAAAAACTTGCGCCATCGAATAGCAAAGCAAGCCAATAAAAAAGGATTAAAAATTAACCTTTAAAAAAGGGATAACGTTTACCTTTTACGCGTTAATATTAAAACAAAAAGGCCAAGCGATAAGCTAAACAAAAAAAATGGGAACCTTTTCGGGTTATTCGCGTTATTTTTCCAATTAATTATAAATTTTAATTACCACCAATTATGCGCATCCACCCGGTTTTTCACGTTTTTTTGCTAAAGCCAGCGCTTCCGGGCTTTAAAAGCATTAAATTAGTAAAAATCGACCCCAACCAAAAGTAAGAAGTTAAAGCCATTTTTAACGAACGAATACGTTACCGCAAAAAGTAATATTTCGTTAAATGGAAAAGCTGGGGGGATAAGCACAATACGTAGGAAAATACAATAAATTTTAGGAATTGCCAAAAGGCTTTGCAAAAATATTATTTAAAAAAAAGTTAGCAATAGCTTTGGAATTTGTAAAAAGTTTTAAATTCGGAAAAATTTAAAAAGTAAAAAAAGGAAAATCCCACAGCATATTTAAAGGATAAGCTGGCAAGCTTAAGCAAAAAAAGCAAAACTTTTTTCGCTAACTAAAAGTTAAGCAAAAAAAATTTAAAGTTGCACCGGGAATTAAACCCAAAATTTCCCGTTACAAAAACAAACGCGTTACCATTGCGTTATACAATTTGTGGAAATTATTAAAAGAATTACAATTTACCAAATTAAAGGAGCGCAAGCAATTTAAAATCGATACTAAACCTTGGGCTTTCGGGATTAGCAAAAAAAAAAAAAAGTTAAACTAACGACCCCGGCTGGGAAAGCCGATATCGTTAATTTAACCAGGTTGCACCGGGAATTAAATTTAGGACTTCCCGCTACAAAAGCAAGCGCGTTACTACTGCGCCATACAATTAAAAGGAATTGTTAAGGGAGTTACAACTTACCAGGCTAAAAAAGGGCTAATGGGTCGAAGTTAAGATTAACCTTTAACGCTGCCCAGCCAAGAAACAAAGGAAAAAAATTGGGGTAAAAAGGAAAAAAGGGATTGGCCGCTACCAAAGCAGCCTTTTTTCGTTCCACCTGTTCCATTTGCTCCAATTTTTCCACGGTTTCGATACCCCAAAATAACGCCCGCAACTGCTTTTTAAGCCAAAAGTTTTTTTGTTTGCGAAAACGCTTAAAACGGTTATTTAAAGCATAACGCTTAACTTTAACAACCCGCATTTCGGCTTTAATCCTTTAATATTAAAAACCGATAAAATGCAATTGTTTAAGTAAAAAACCCAAAATGTTACAGCCAAAACGGTTGCAAGCAAAACATTTTACGCAATAAAAAGAATTTTGCGGAAAAATAAAACAAGTATTTTTTTAAAAACGTTTTAATAAAAAAATAAAAATTTATATCGATAGCCAATATAAAAATTAAAGCAAAAAGGTTTTTACGTTAAAAGGTGAAACGCGCAAAGCGTTTTTGTATTTAACCCGACATTGTTAAAAAAAAGGGATAATTAAATAATAAAGAAAAATAGTACTTACGATTGGCAATGGGAGGAACGGACATAAGCAAGCCAAAAGGGCTTGGCCGGTAAAGAAAGGACTTAATGTTACAACCTATAACTACTTGGCCGGGACGGGAGGCCAAAAAGGCGAGGGGTAAGCAAGCGCTTACCCTTTACCATAAGGAAGCTTAGGTAAGCCGCCCGTAATTTGTTAATAAGGTTACAAATTACTTAAGTAATTTGTAATTTGTTAACAAAATTACAAATTACTACTTTGGGAGGGAAAGAAACAGCATAAAGGACGGGCTATAAAAAAAAAGGGTTTTTTATTGTTTTAGGTAGTTTTTAATTAAGGCTTTGGCATTAGTTAAACTTTAGTTAGCTTCCAAGTAACCTTTGGAGCAAGCATTTAAACCGCACCCAAGTTACTTTGTAAATCCTTTCAATTTGTTAAGTTACGTGCTACTGTTTAATACTCCTTTGGTGCTTTACTTTAGGAGCAGAGGCTTAACTGTAACACCTTTTTTTTGCTAATAGCTAACGCATTTCCGCTAAAACCCCCGTAAAACGGTAGCACATTTTTTCGCTTACGATTAATTTAACGTTAATACCCGTTTTAACCCAAGCCCTGCCGTATAATTTCGGGAAGAAATATTTTTATTTTTTTAATTTAACTTTTTCCATTAAATAACCCGTTAGCAAATTACCGCTGCAATTATACATATTATAATTACCGTACCCAACGCTTCCGGAACGGGCTTTTTGTGCTTAATAGCAACGCTTTTACGGAATGTTATTGCTTGATTAGTTTAAACGTAATTGTGGAAGAAGGCACCATGTTTGGTTAAATGGGGGACGCTAACTCTCGATTAGTAAATCGAGTTGGAATAGTTGATGATGCAGAAACAAACGTGATACAGATTCATTTCGTTCAATTTAAGTTCTATCATTCCTTTCGTGAGATATCCCTTACTCCGCCGCACCGAAAGACAAGCAAACCCCGGCTCAGTAGTCATTGCCAGAGGCCGCCCGACTAATCGTTGGATTGGCGAGCGGTCTTGGATCTTCCCAAGGAAATACAGGAGAAACCTGTGGGGCTGCGTACGACTAGGAAGGGTGCAATTTGTTGCATCCACTCGGCACGGATTTCGTCCGCCGTCCTACCTGGGTGCTTCTTGGCCTGGCGCTCGACGCCCTTGGTTAGGAACCAGTCGACGAGCTTGCGGTCGCCGAACTCGGCCGCCATTACGATGCCCGTCTTTCCCTGGTCGTTGGCCTTGCCTAGGTCTGTGGACCGCTCGGCCAAAAACGTTACTATCTCGAAGCTTCGCCGGACCGAGATCGCGTGCGTGAAGGGCGTATCGCCCGGGTCCCTGTATTGAGCGTTTGGGTCAAACCCCCAAACTAGAAGGGCCCTAATGACCTCTAGTGAGCCGCAGTGAGCGGCGTGAAAGAGTACTGGGATGCCATACGCATCCCGTACAAGACAAAGCCCGGCTTTAAAGTCCTCCGTTTCCGTGCCCAGCTTCCAACGGCTGGATAGGGCGATCATCTCCTGATCGATGGGGTCTGTCTTTGAGCCGCGCGAGAACTTGATAAGCTTGTCGATCTCGTCCTGAGATACGGCCGGAATGCCTCGGCGCTTCAGCAGACACGGCAGCTGAAGTGGGGACGACGGCCTGAAGGATTCCATCGCTGCTGCTGGTGAAGTTAGCGGATGTTTTGGTCAGGGCAATACTTACCTTGGCAGCAGGCTGAGGTTACTGGCAGTCCGGTTGTCGATTGTCCGAGAGGAGCTTGGGAAGGAGGATAGGAAGGATGAGCTAAATGTTCCATGATCGTCACTGATTTATACACCTGCAAGCGCTGGCCTTCAAACAATGAAACAAAGAACACGAGGCGCCGTTGGTCGTCATTGTGTGCTGGCCTTCGTCTTGGTACAAAGGCTGAGCAGGCGACCTTGCTGCCGCTGAACAACCAGCAAGGGAATGAGGCTTAGGAACCATTTTCAGGCATTGTACACCTGCAGAAGCTCAGGGATGTTTTTTTTGGCAGCTGATGCAGTGAATGAGGGGGTGCAAATCTTCAGTGGCTTAACTCGCCACAGATGTCGCAAATCCTCTGGTGGAAGAGAGGAATGGTAGAGAACATGAATGGATGGTAGCGCAGCTGATTGGGGCGAAAATAGGCTGCACAGGCCGAGATGACGGCTCGGGCGCTCGGAGGAGTGCTAGCCGGGACCCGAAGCTCCCCCGCATGCGCAGCGTGACGCCATCCATGAGTGCGGAGACTTTTGGGGATGGCGCCCCCGCGAGATCCAATTTCGATACCACCGGCAAAATTGGCCGACCAGGAGAGGGGGCCCTCGTAAATGCGACGTTGCGGAATGCCTCGATGGGAGGAGTGATGACTCGGGCCAAGATTGCAGCAGCGATGCCGCTGTCAAGGTTGCCGTCGATGCGGGGAGGATGGACGAGACCCCTTTTTGTTACTCATGGTTCTCGGAGATATAACGCGGGCTCGCGCCGAGTGTGCTTCTTGCGACCACGGGCTACCTCACCAAGCTCGGTCCAGGAGAGGAGACCTCTGACACCCTTCCCAGGCCACAATGTTATCGAGGGTGGCCCTTTGCCTAGCCGCCGCCGCCGGCCTCCTGTCGGGTCCGGGGTCGGCGCAGGTGACCAACGCGACAACCGAGAGCGCCAAGGTCGGCTGGCTGGGTGGCACGGCACCAGCGCACCATTCCGGCGTCACCTTCGGGCTGCCCTGGTCCCGCGGAAAGCACCGACCCGGTCAGACCAAGTTCACCGCTGGCGACGGCGGCGAGCTTCAATCCTGGGTGACGGCTTACTGGCCCGACGGCTCCATCAAGTGGACGGGACACGCCGTTCCTGCTGCCCAGAACCCTGCGTCCGAATACACCGTCGTGGCGACCACGGGCCCCAAGACATGCTCACGGAAAAACTCAACCAAGCGGAACCTTGACGGTGGCTCCAAGTCTAGTCTGGTCAAGGCCAACAGCGAGACCGAAATCACGGTGGACACAGGCAAAATTTCCGTATCATTCGCCAAGAAAGGCAGCGTCCTCGTCAAGTCGATCGCAACGGCGGGCGGCAAAATAGTCGGGCAAAATGGCCGGCTCGTACTGCAATCGCAGTCGGGCGTCGCCGACGAGGCTGGCGGCAGCACCCCGGCGGCCGAGCGCTACAGCTTCGAAAGCAGCATCGACAACGTGACGGTGAGCGAGCAGTCGCCTGTCCGGGCGCTCGTCACCGTCCGCGGAAAACACCAGCAGACGTCCAGCAGCGCGGCCCACCACGACGCCTGGCTCCCCTTTGTGCTGCGCTTCTACCTGTATGCGGGTGCCGAGTCGCTGCGCATCGTGCACAGCATCGTCTACGACGGCGACGCGCAAAAGGACTTTATCGCGGGCGTGGGCGTCCGCTTCGACGTCCCGCTCGATGGCGAGCAGCTGTACGACCGGCACGTCCGCCTCTCGGGTGTTGACGGCGGGCTCTTCAGCGAGGCGGTCAAGGGCATCACGGGGCTGCGTCGCGACCCGGGGCTGGCGGTCAAGCAGGCGCAGTTTGACGGCCGCAAGACGCCCGACGAGAGCACCTGGGACACGAGGGTCACGTCGCGCCTGCACTGGGTCCCGAACTTTGGCGACTTCAGCCTGACGCAGCTCACGCCCGACGGGTTCAGCATCAAGAAGCGGACCAAGGCGGGCCAGTCTTGGATACATAGCACCGGCGGCACGAGGTCGGGTGGCATAGCGTACCTGGGCGGCGCGAGCAAGGGTGGGCTGGCGGTCGGGATGCGACATTTCTTGAAACGACACCCGACGGCGTTCGATATCAGGAACGCTGCCAGCGACACTGGAGAGATGACGCTCTGGATCTACAGCCCAGAGGCCCAGCCGCTCGACCTCAGACCCTTCCATGACGGGCTGGGGCAGAAGACGTACAAGGACCAGCTGGACGCGCTCGAGATCACATACGAGGACTGGGAGGAGGGTTTTGACACCCCGTACGGCATCGCGAGGACAAACGAGATCTTCGTGTTTCCATTCGCCCAGACCCCGTCGCGGCAGTTTATCTCGGACCTGGCCGACCACGTCGAAAACCCACCCGTCCTCACGGCGTCCCCGGAAACCTATCACGCGTCTGGGGCGTTTGGCACGTATTGGTCACTGCCTGGCAAGACGGCCTCCCCGACCGCGGCCGCCATCGAGCGCAACATGGACGTCCTCTTCAAGCTGTACGAGGGCCAGGTCGAACAGCGGCGGTGGTACGGGTTCCTGGACCACGGCGACTTCATGCATGCCTACGACGCGGACCGGCACACGTGGCGCTACGACGTGGGCGGCTACGGCTGGGACAACTCGGAGCTGTCGCCCAACCTCTTCTTCTGGCAGCTCTTCCTGCGCACGGGCCGGGCCGACGTCTACCGCTTCGCCGAGGCGCAGACGCAGCACACGGGCGAGGTGGACGTGTACCACGTCGGCAAGTGGAGGGGGCTGGGGACGCGGCACGGGGTGCTGCACTGGGGCGACAGCGCCAAGCAGGCGCGCATCTCGACGCCGCAGTACCGCAAGTACTTCTACTTTGTTTCGGGCGGCGACGAGCGCGTGGGCGAGCTGATGGAGGAGACGCTGGACGCGGACGCGACGTTTGGCTTCCTCGACGCGCGCCGCAAGGTCCGCAACGACGGCTTCAAGCCGTCGCCCACGGCGGCCGACATCGGGCTCGGGACCGACTGGGGCGCGCTGGCGGCGGGCTGGCTGATCGAGGTGGAGAGGCGCGGGGGACGGTACGAGGAAGCGCTGGGCAAGCTCAACCGGACCATGGCGGGCATCGCGCGGCTCAAGAACGGCTTCGTGACGGGGTCGGCGACGCTCAACACGCTGACGGGCGAGCTTGGCCCGCCGCCGGGCGACGAGGGCAACAAGGGCGTGGTGGGGATCTCGCACCTCTCGGCCATGTTCGGGCTCGTCGAGGTGGTGCACGAGATCACGGAGCACTTTGGCGGGGGCGGGGCGCTGCCGGCGGGCTTCGACGCGGCCTGGCTCGACTACTGCGTCTACTACGGGGCGTCCGGGGCGGAGCAGGCGGCGAGGTACGGGGCGGCCTTCTCGGGTGTGAGCCTGCGGCAGGGCCACTCGCGGCTGACGGCGTACGCGGCGAAGCGGCTGGGCGGCGAGGGCAACGGCACGGCGCTGGCCAAGAGGGCGTGGGACGAGTTCCTGCGCAAGGATGGCCTCGGGCCGACGCTGTCGTGGGCGACAAACAGGGTCAACACGCCTGACTTTGTCGGGCCCGCAGACGAGGCGCCGTGGATGAGCTCCAACGATCTGGGGCTGTATGGGTGTGCGGCCATTGAGAACCTGCAGTTGGTGCCCGAGGCCATCGACTTGTGAGGATGGAAGTGGAGAGGAAAGTGATGGAATGATGGGGCTCCATGATGTTTGTTCCTTCCCGAATCGGAGATGTCCGCCAATTAAATGGCTCATGATTCACCCAGCTAGCAGTCATGATGGAATTCTTACTCGTTCTATGCTTTGTGCACTTGCTTGCGTGTTTGCCAAACATCACGTAAATCGGCCCCTCCCTGTCCACCACCGCTTGACACCGACGGATGCTTCTTTTTGGCTTTCGACCTAACCCGCGAGCTCCCGAAGCCTTCGCCCCAACATGTGCAACAAGCTCGAACCCGGACATCGTGTTCCCGCCGAAGAAGCCCAAGGCGGCGAGTCGTGCGACGGGGGTGCCGGAAGCCTGGGACACACCAAAAACGACTTCAGACGGCTATTATGTGCCGCGGTTAGTGCCTTTTTTCTTTTTTAGCATTCTCCGTTCCCACCGTGGCCAACTCTGTTGGCCCCGGGCCATCTTCCGCCCTCACCGTCGCCATCCGCCTCGCGACTACCCATACCAAGGCACAAGATGCCGCCCAGAGTCCCGTCATGTCTCTCTCCGAGCCAGGCGCGTTTGCGACTGTGACGCCGGCTCGACTCTTACCACTCACAGAAGACCCTCAAGGGCGCCCCAGTCCCCGCCACCAACCATGGCCCAGCCCGCCCCCGCCGGCCCAGTCCGGGATGTTGGACCGCTGCTCCTGATCACCACAGCCACCATGTCGAGCCTGACGTCCGTCTTCATGGCCGTTAGGATGCTTATGGGAATCCTTAAGCGCCGCTTTGAATGGGAGGGCGGTTTGTATAGATGCCACGGCCTTGGGCGGTGCTCCATCCCAGCTTCTAGCTAATGCGACGAGACACGTAACCGCTAGCACTCCTGTGTTTTGGTTGGGTGAGCAAACACGACCTGGTGCCCAGTTTGACCGCATATCCGGTTGTCTGTTTGCCGCTTTGCTGACAACAGCACATCTACCCGAACTCTTGCAGGCCAGCTATATTGCCATTTGCACCTCTGACGCTCTTGGTATGTTGCTTGATCAAACTTTAACACCCTTGGCCCTGCTGACATACTCCCAGCTACAAGATACGACTTTGGCAAGGCCATTTCCGATGTTGCGCCCGAGAACTTGACCAACATGAGGCTGTTCCCCGGCATCGTCGCGTCCATCACCTGGAGCTTTGCCATCACGTCCGTCAAGGGCTCCTTTGCTTTCCTCTACATGAGATTCCTTTCGCACACTGGTCGGCACTGGGTCGTCCCACTGAACATTACGGTCCTCATCTTCCTCGCTTGCCAGGCAATCGAGGTGAGCGTAGTGATCTTTCAGTGCGTGCCCATCGAGTCCCAACGGAGGACTGATATCGAGGGTGCAAGCTACGGGCTTGCGCCCATGTGGATTTGCGATGCGCGTATCGCGCCAGTCCCATCGCACTGCTCGCCTTTCCTTCCCCACAGCCACGCCTTGCTGACAGTTGACATCGAGTGACGTGAAAAATGACAGTTTGCGTTCAACCTTGCAACGGACCTTGTACTGCTCCTGCAGCCTATCCCCGCCATCTAGAGCCTGAGATTCACGTCAACGGCGAAGAAAGTCGGCATCATCGCTATGCTCTCGCTGGGACTACTGTAAGCGCCCGACTGCTCGCTTCGATACCTCGTCCTCAATGTAGAATAGTGTTCGCTGACCAGACTATTCTGCTGGCTTGGGACCACAGCATCTGCATAATCTCTATCATACGGCTATTTGCCGTGCTAAAATTGATTCGAGGCGACGACGACGCCTGTACGTTTACTGTCTGGAATGACATCCCGCGAAATCTTGGTCGCTGTGCGAGTGTCCCTGCCCAAGGATGAACGCTGACTCCTGCACGATATCCCAGACGAGAGGGCCATTGCGATAATATGGTGTCAGGTCGAAGCCGGAACCCTGATCATTTGCAGCTGTGTGCCACACCTGCATCAAGTCGCGTTCCGCATCGAGCCGATACGAAAGCTCCTCAACCTCGAAGCCAGTAGCCACCGGACCTTGGGGCAAGGTGTTGTGACCAAGTCCGCTGAAAGGTGGAGAAGCAGGATCAAAAAACTTTAAAGGGCTAGGCGCGAGGGGAGGCGATGTGGCCGGTGATGAAGAGAGGGCCACAGCCGCAGATGCCGGCCCTGTCACCATGGAACCGGCTGCCGCCACCCCTGACGAGCATAAGCTGCTCGGGAGCTTGCGTTCATACCGCCAGTCTGCGATATCCTCATTCAAGACTAGGGGGAGTAGTCCCAAAGGGACCGCTACCAATGGTGGCGCGCCGTCTTTAGTGAAGACTGGCCCCGGCACAACTAGCCGTACTGTTGCTCCTCCTAGAGTGGGAAGGAACTAATGATTGGGTAGGAAGCCTGTATCAGAGATCATTCACACGTCGCGTCGTTGTCCAAGAAGCTTCCAGTGGCTAAAAATGTCTCCAGACAGGCCAAGATGCACATCACGCCAGGGCAGCACGGCCCGCTGCGGGACTTGGCCCGGTTGCGCCTAGGCGCGTGGGCAGTCAAACGAGCGGGATTTCGAGAACCCAAGGCATCTACCTTGTCGACTAGCGACCCTCTTGCCGTTCGTTTCTCAAGACTGACGTGAATCATGGTCATACATATGGCAGCCCTCCTCGGGACGATCACCCGATCACCCACCGCTTGGCTGGTCCGGTGGGACATCCTGGCCCCTGGCCTGTAGGGGAGCCAAGCGCGCGGGTAGGGGGGGTTCTGGCTCTTACAACGCGCCTGGAGCTCGGTCCTTGATCATCTCGACATCTGCAGACAAATTCCCGCTGTGGAGCCGTGCCTCGAGGAAACGCGCGTGTCGAGGGATGGGCTGGTCTGCCTGCAAATTACAGTCGAGCGACTCCAAAACACGCCTTGTTTTATCTTTGCTCGATTTCATCGTCTATCCGTCACTCGATTCCTTGCCAAGACGCCCTGGACAAGTGGTTTAGGACTTGAGTTTCCGCGCCCCTATCCCTGAATCCCGAATCCCGGCCCTGATTGGCGGCCTTCATCTCGCCGTGGCGGGCGGCGGCAAGGACGCCGCATCGACCATTCGGGACACTCGACCGCCGTCACCATCCAATAACACCACGACGGAAAATGCCGGCGGTTTGCAATACAGACTATTGCCCTCCGCCTCGACGTCCATGTGCCCGTAGGCGAGGGGGATGGTCCGCCCCTCCATGACCATCACCAGGCCCTCCCGAGCTTGGCGATTGGTCGAGAGCGCTGACATGGACGGAGTAACACGCTGCATGCCGGCACCTGCTGCCGACAACCACGGGCGCATCGTGATGGCGGCATGGAATCCGACCACTCTCGGAGTCCCGCGTAACCCACCAAAGCCTTTCTCGATATTGTTGAAGCGAAACACCTACAGAGCAGCTACCATCCCTCGAACCCGCTCCTAGGATATAAAAACCAACGTTGGGCCTTTCTTTTTTTTTGTCTGATTTGCATCTTCACCCTCACCAGCCCATCCTTTCCCTTCCCACTCTCACTCATCAGGCCTCGTTCACGATGCGCGGCAACACGCTCGCCACCATCCTCGCCGCGGCTGGGGTCTTCCCCACGGCCCTGGCCCACTACAACTTCGAAAGCCTAGTGGTCAACGGCAAGACGACGGGCCCGTACGAGTACGTGCGGCGGACGACCAACTCCAACTCGCCCATCGAGAACGTCCAGTCGCCGCACATGGTGTGCAACCAGGGCGGGCTCGACGCCGGCATCATGGCCGCCACAAAGACCTACACGGTCGCACCCGGCGACGAGGTCGGCTTCATGGTCAACTCCAACCTCGGCCACCCGGGCCCGCAGGCCGTCTACCTGTCGCGCGCGCCCGACGGCGTGGCCGCAAACCAGTACAAGGGCGATGGCGACTGGTTCAAGGTCTACAGCCTGACCACCGCGAGCTTCTCCGCTTCCCAGGGCCCCGTCTGGGCCACCTTCCCCAACAGCCAGGGCATCACGGGCTTCACCTTCAAGCTGCCCCAGAACCTGCCGCCGGGCGACTACCTGATGCGCGCCGAGCACATCGGCCTGCACGGCGCCGGGTCCGCGGGTGGCGCCCAGTTCTACATCGGCTGCGCCCAGCTCAAGGTCACGGGCAGCGGCAGCGGCCGCCCGGGCCCGACGGTCAAGTTCCCGGGCGCCTACAAGGGCAGCGAGCCGGGAATCCTCATCAACATCTACTGGCCGCCCCTGACGAGCTACACGGCGCCCGGCCCGGCCACCTGGCCCAACGCCTGTGAGGACCACACGCCCAACCTGGTCGGCAAGCCCAGCGACGGCGACTGCACCCCAATGCGCGCCAGGCGGTCCGCACACTACTAAGAGGCGGCGGCGCCTGTTTGAGGGAGGGGGAGGGGGGAGGGGGAACCCGTGTGGTTTGGAATCCGTGGTTTCGCGGTGTCTCCTGGATGGAGTCCAACACTTTGGCCTTTCACTGGCTGTTCTTTTCCATGTACATATTGTTGCGTTTGCGCTGTTTATAGCCACAGGAGATTTTCTCTACTTCGCACTGCCTTATTCACATCGCGTGTTATGCCATGCTTCTGGTGCCTCGCTGGTACATTTGCCATCCGAAAGGAGGCGATGCGCCCTGCGCGTGGTTCTGGTCGTGTTTGATACCATCCATTCGGCACCGCCCCTCCTGGCGCTTGCACGACCTCGAATCCCTCTCACCGGACGCGATATCTCTCATTATGGCGGCGTGTTCCTAGACCTCCTTACCACATTCATGGAACTCGACGCTTCCTAGCGCAGAAGCCGGTATTAAATGCGCTATTGGTGATTAATTCGTCGCGGTTGAGATCTTAATCGGGAACCAAGGCAAGAAGAAGTAAGAGCTGGCTAACCTAGCTGGCTGTAAATAATAAATAATAAATAATAAATAATAAATAATAAATAATAAATAATAAATAATAAATAATAAATAATAAATAATAAATAATAAATAATAAATAATAAATAATAAATAATAAATAATAAATAATAAATAATAAATAATAAATAATAAATAATAAATAATAAATAATAAATAATAAATAATAAATAATAAATAATAAATAATAAATAATAAAAACCTAATAGCAAGCTATAGGACCGCCATCTTTTAGTTGGTTGAGCGTGGCGGCACAGCGACGAATG
>NW_008804549.1:79787-84400 GCF_000145635.1 Gaeumannomyces tritici R3-111a-1 | reverse complement strand
ATAAATAATAAATAATAAATAATAAATAATAAATAATATTTAATAAATAATAAATAATAAATAATAAATAATAAATAAGAAATAATAAATAATAAATAATAAATAATAAATAATAAATAATAAATAATAAATAATAAATAATAAATAATAAATAATAAATAATAAATAATAAATAATAAAAACCTAATAGCAAGCTATAGGACCGCCATCTTTTTAGTGGTGAGCGTGGCGGCACAGCGACAATGCCCCAGTGGGTGGACAAGTAAATGGGGGAGAGGTTGTAATTATTACTAAGCAATATTCAATTACTCGGTGCCAAAAGTCAGCGCCGTTCCGCTTTCCTTCATATCCGCGCGAATTGTTACAACCGAGCCCAACTCCCCCTCCTTGAGATAGTGGTCGGCCTGGTCAATCAGGACACGGGAATGTGTGATAACGATGATCCGCCCGGCGACTCGGCGGGCGGCATAGGCGCACCAGCGTACGACGGCAGCCTGGCCCGCCTCGTCGAGGCTGTCGAACACCTCGTCAACCAGCAGGTAGTGGGCGCGATGGAAGCTGCGGGCGTGGCGCACCTGGAGCAGCGCAAAGAAAACGGCAAGGTCCATGCGCTTTCGCTCGCCGCTGGACCGCTTGCCATACGCGAGGGCAGGGTTCACGGCAAGGGTGTTGTCGAGCATCGGCGTTGCCGTGTTTGCTGCATCCAGGGGCTCGCCGCTGCCGTCTTTCTCAAACAGGACGCCGAGAATGCCCGTGGCTAGGGCGTTCATGTGGCGTGTTTCGTTGTAGAGGACGGCCAGGATCTGGGGCAGAAGCGCGTTGAGCTCGGCGAGTGACTGGTTGAGCACGTGCTCGCGAAAGGTCGTGATCGCTTTGCTCGACCCGGCGGCTGTTGAGATTCGACGCGTCCGCTTGGCGAAGGCTGAAGTCCAAAAGGCGAAGAGCTCGTGCGTAGATACCAGCTGCGCGAGCTCCGCCCCAAGCTCTTTGTCTTGCGTTTGAAGCGAGCTAATAGTCGCCTTCTTTTCCTCAGCGAGGCCCTGATAGATTGCCGCCTCCCTCTTCTTGCCTTCCACTTTTGCCTGCAGTTGCTCCATTTCCCTAACCTGAGCATCCAATGCCTGTTGCTGACGCTGAATCTTTTGTTCGTGTTCCTTCTCCTGATCGAGCAATGCCTCTCGCTGGCGCCGAAGCTTCTCTCCCTGCTCCATAACCCGGGCAAGCAGTGCCTCATGCTGACGTTGCAGTCGCTGTTCCTCTTCTCTGGCCTGAGCAATCAGCGCCTCGCGCTCGCGCTGTAGCCTCTGCTCCTGTTCCCTCACGCGAGCGAGTAGCACTTCCCGCTCCCGCCGCAGCTTCTCTTTCGTCTGGATGGCCCGGTCAAGACGTTCGTTTGCTGTCCTGGCGGTTTCCAACGGCATTGTGGCTGCCCGCTCCACCTCTTCCCTGTCGATGCGACGGGAAGTCGCCACTCTGTCGGCGACGGGAGCCGTGTCGGCGTTAAACTGGAGCTCCAAAACATTGTTGGCAGCATGCTTTACGTTTGAGCCGACAGCGGTCACGGCAGCTTCGAGCTCCTGGCGTCCATCATCCTTTTGAAGGAAGGTGGCAAAAGCGGCCCACGCTCGAAGAGCATGCAGTTGGAGGTGGAGGAATAAGCTGGTCGCGGAAGACATGATCTTCGGCAAGCCAACTGGGCGCGTCGACAATAAGACGTCGAGCTTGTGCAGACAGCGCTGCTCCTCTCGTTCCCACCAAGGTTTCGGCCTAGCTGCTTTCTGGCTCGACAGATGACGGTACAGGTCCTGGAGCTGTTCCAGGCCCTCCTTGGCCGAAGAAAGGCGGGACAGCGACGTCGACATTTCAGCATGGAAGGCAATGCAAAGCTCGGCCAAATTGGACTCTTTGAACAAGTGCTGCGAGTTCTGGGAGGCGGCGGCAATCCGCCCGTCAACTTCTGCGATGTATGGAGCCAAGGCTCGAATCTCTGCTCCGCCGTCCTCTTCTGCGCGCTTAAGGGCCAGGGCGTGTCGCTGAATCGCCGCATTCAATGCCTTGGTCACTTTCCCTGCCTCCGATGCGAGCTCCTCCCGTGACAGCTCCAGATGCTTCAGCCCACTCCGGCTGGACTCCATCAGCTTGGTGAATGCAGCTGTGTCGGCTTTTTGCTGCATGACCTTTGCGAAAATCACGGCATGCCGCTGTGCCGCAGCACTCAATGCCTGGGCGACGCTCTCCACCTCTAGAGTAAGTGCCTTTTGTGACTGCTCCAAATTTCCCAGCTCGCGTTTGTTGGAGTCCTTGACATTGGCGACACCCACAAGCTTTATCTGAATGTCGCCCATCTGCCGGTCGAGCTCCTTCAGGATAAGCCTTGACATTTGTGCACAGCGCTCCAGTGTGGATAGGCCCAGGGATTGCTCGATAATGTCTCGTCGTTGTGTGGGAGTCGCGTTCAGGAAGCTTGTTGCACTCTCGTGGCCTAAAACGACAGACCTGACATATGTGTCGCAGTCGATCCCGAGCAGCTCATCGATGGCCGCTTGGGTCGTGCGCGCATCGGGGTGCTGCATCTGCCACATTGGCTCGCCATACAGAGACACCACCACATCGTTTTTGAACGACTTGTCCTTGCGGTACCGTGTGATCGTGTAGCCGTTGGAGAATGACAAACTGACGGAGCAGTCCTTGCCCGCCGTGTCGTTGACGACATCGTTGGCTCCCAAGCTACTTCGGATGCACTTCCCAAACTGGCACCAAACCATGGCCTCGACGATAGTGCTTTTGCCAGAACCATTTGCGCCCACCAGAAAGATCAGCCCTCGCGGCAAATCTCGCTTGAAGTCGACGGTGAGGACCCCTTGCACACCCAGGAAGTTTTTGATGACGAGAGACTGGGGCTCTGCAACAAAAACATTGGCAGAAGGTCTTGCCAGCGCCTCCGATTCCGGCAGTCTCACAGGTTTGGACTTGTCCCCTGGCCCCAGGAAGTCGCGAAGGTCCAATTCCAGTTCGACGTCCTCGTCTGTGACGGCGCTCGAGGCATGGATGAGACGTTGGCCGGTTTGGGTCAGCTGCTTTCGCCTTGGCTCGAGGGATGGATCCAAGGATATGGAATCGATGTATTCCCCCACTTCAGCACCAAGATCAAGTTGTTGAGTGGGTTCTGCTATCTCTGTTGGCGATGGGGCCGGCACGCCGCTCTCTGTATCTCTTGCGACCAAGTCCTCGGCTGGCTGTTCCAGTTCTTGAATGGCCGCATCGCTCTCTGGTATGGATGCGCCCAAACCGCCGGACGCTCGATTGCCACCATTGACCGGGCCCATGGGACTCCAGTCTCGCACACTGCGCGCGCCAAGGGTGAGCAAGTTATCGCGGGCGGTGGCGTATTTGAAGCGGGACATCTCGCCGAGGAGCATGACGTGCTTCCCTGTCACGACCTCCATACTGGCAGTACCACCAAGGGCGTCCTTCACATCGATAGTAGCGTACACTGGGGCATATGGGTTGACTAGCATTTCGCATGCGAGGGTGCTGGGATCTAGCAGAACAACACCTCGCTGCTCGTCATTCAAATCAGCCCAGCTCATCTGCAGTGGCGAGCCGAGATACATTAAGCTGCCCTGGAGAGGGTCCGCGCTGGCAGCTTGCTGTGGTTGGCGAATAATCTGGTGGCTGTGGAAATGGCCAGTAAATGTCCGCGCCAGCGAAGCGAAGCGGCCTGGGCCAGTTAGTCCTCGGTACCTGGCGGGATATGAGGGCGTAGTTTCGGGAGTGCTTCGCACGATATGCCGCTGCAGAATGGCCTTGTGGATGGCCAGATGGGCAAAAGCCACAGTCTCCCCCGCCTCCGTCGGATCCAGCGCGTCCACGGCGGCAGTAAGCTCGTCCTGCTCCTCGCGGAAGGGCAGAAGCAACACGCGCCGGCCATCCCAGACATGGCGTTCGATATTGCTATGTAGGGAGATGAAGGGAGATAGCCGCCGCATGCGGTGCGCGTCGAGGGCGGTGGTGTGGTAGTCCCTACGGTAGGCCAGGTCATGGTTGCCGAGCAAGATATTGACGTGGGGCACCGCGTCGCTAAGATTGCCAATAAAGCGATAGCAGGCCGACAATACGTGCGTTGGCTGCATCGTCCGGCTTGTCAGCAGATCGCCGCAGATCACGGCGCGCTGCACCTGGTGCTGCTCAGCCTTGGCCACGATCCAGTCCGCCGTGACCCGCACGCGGTCGAGGTCCTTGTGTCTGAAATGGATATCGCTGCAGAGCAGCCAGCGGGCGATTTTCGCCGCATGCGAAGGCATAGCGAAACCGCTGGGCATTGAGTGCGTGCTGCACTCGTCCCATCTTGTTCGTCAGGAAACTGGACGCCACACGATTCTGCACGTCATTTATCTCATCCACCAAATGGTTGACGTTTGGTGCACCGTGCACGGATTAGGCAGCTAAATCGGCTTACTAACGTTACCGATTACCAGCACGGCAACGCTTATTACCAGCACATGTGCAGTGGGAGGACAAAAGTACCGCTCACTACACATTTTAAAAGCTACCACTTTAAAACGCTATAACTTTACTTTTAATGCATGCATTAAAGTAAAATAAGTATTTTA
>NW_008804549.1:60633-79536 GCF_000145635.1 Gaeumannomyces tritici R3-111a-1 | reverse complement strand
ATTTATTATTTATTTTTCACCTTTTTCACCTTTTTCACCTTTTTCACCTTTTTCACCTTTTTCATTTACAGGAACAAAACCAGGTACATAAAGAAGCCGACGAGGAACCGGAGCCTTGCTATCCACGTGTGTGGGAACCAGGTAATGATCATGAATGAGTAGAACTGGGTCGTCGGGTCGTGTCAGCGCCTGCCTCCCTGACGATGGGATGGATAACTCACGTATCGAAACGCCAACACGGACATGAGGCCAACCATGAGCTTGTTTTCGAACAGCCATTTGCCCTGTCTAACCAGAGCGACGCCAAAGTTAATCATGGCCGCGACGACAAACGGGCCGATCCACCACGTTATTACCGTGATGAATGAGCACACGCGCTCAATCCAAATAATCCCCGGCCGGAACACCATGACGAACTCGTTCGACTTGCTGCCAATGGCCCATCGCTTGCGCTGCGACAAGAACACGGGCCACGACTGGGGCGCCGTTGTGTAAGCCCGAGCCTTCAGCGCCTGCCGCGTTTGCGACTGGGGATGCCGGGAAAAGATGATGGAGGCGTGGATCGAGTCCTCGGAGTAGACGCCCATGATGTGCTGGGTAATCGTGTTGTTGGGCTTGGGCACGTGCCCGAATCTTTGTCGGAGGACGTCGTCGCCAAACGTGGCCTCTTGTACGCGGATGAGCCGACAACATCCTAGGAGTTTTGTTAGCGGCTGCCAAACAGTTCGGCTCCTAATGATCCGCTGCTCCGGGAGTGACTGGGTCTTACCAGGTAGGCAGTTGACTTTGCCGCTCACGCGAGACTGGAACTCCCGTCGTAGCCCTTGGGTTAGGTTGTACTCCGTGTTTTGCATCAGGTTCCTGCTCAATCTCCGGTTAGCAAGCCAAGATTGCCCCTGGTGGGGAAGGGACGGCAACCTACCACCAGCCCCACGGCTTCTCGTCAAACTTGACCAGCACCGCGCCACATACGCCGACGACGTTGGGCCCTCCGCGGCGCATTTCCTTGATCATTTCGAAGATGCAGTCTTCGTTAAACATGGTGTCCCCATCCATGTCGCACAGGTAGTCGACGTGGTGCAGGCCGTGATCCGTTAGGATGGACCCGAGGTAGTTGAACACCTCCTGGTTGAACATTGTGTCCACGGACTCGGATCTGCTGGTGTAGTGGTACAGAAACGACCGCACAAAGCAGAGGCTGTCGCGCTTGCCTTGGTTGTACTTTTTGCCGATGACGACGTAGGGCAAGCCTTGGTAAAAGCCATGCTGGATGGTATTGGGCATGGAGAAGCCGTCCCGGGCGGAGTAGCCATTTGCGAAGTCCTGGCGCTCATCCCCAGCAAACATGTCGTTGAGAATAAAGCCCTGCGTGGAGACAGTCTCGCCCGGCGCCTTGGCATTGCCGTCGACAATGATCATGATGAGTCGCGGGTGCTAGTCGATTTTCTTCTAGTCAACGAGAGATTCCAGGCTCGTCTCGATCTCTGTACTGTCCTCGTTGTAGCAGGGGAGGACCATGACGAAGCTTTCTCGGGCTGCTGGCATGGCATCCTGCTTCTAGCCGACAAGCCGTCCGAGTTTGGTGTAGCAGGCCGACACCACGATGCATAAGGCGAAAATGACCTGGGCAAAGGTGTTGGCGGCCAAGAATGGAAGTAAGATGTACCAATGCTCGTGCAATAGTACCACGCCCCAGATGCCGAGGCCGTTAATAACAAAGAAGGCGAGCAGGAGGCTATATTTCTGGAGGCGCAACAGCACTCTGGACGTCCGGCGCAGCTCCAGCTCCGAGTCCCAAGGCGGCTTGGCCTCCTCCTGGCTGATACTCAGTTCGACCGCGTGGTTAAGAAGGAGGGGACTTGTCGAGTGTGGAACTGTGCGGGACGCTGGAAAGAAAGACATATTAGAGGAGGCGTTTTTTATTACATCATGGTGAGAGGCCGGACACTGCATACCCCCGATGGCCTGCCAGAAGCCCCTTCTGCGGCCTAACCTCGCCGCTTGGCCGGCTATAGCTCACCAGGAGCCAGAGTCACAACGGTGCCGTTCGAAAGCGAAGCAGGTGCCTGGCTAGGCCCAGGGAAGCTAACGTTTCGCCGAGAGGCAGTAGGCGAAGCAGGGAGAGAGGAGATGGACGATATTCGCTTGTTGTGGCTGCCGGTTGTCGTTCGGCTTAGCTGGCGACTGACGGAGCGCCTTGAGGATGCCGGACTCGTTGGTGTTGGTGGCAGCGAGGGCTCAGGCAGCGCGCTAACCTTAGGGTTGTGTGAAGGGCCTGGAGTTGGGCAGCGGGGGACGAAGCTCCGGGCTGACTTCTTTGATGGTAACATGATAACGGGCGAGACCGTGACGGGGAAGGGTTTGATTACAAAAGATATATCGTTGCCAAACTCCGAGCAACAAAACGAGGGGGAACAGCCAGTTGTTTTTGTGCATAAATTTACTCCTGCCAAGGAGCATGATGTTTCCCCTTGCTAAGTGATCGAGACCGAGCAGTATAGCTGCCATGACAAATGGCTGGAACAGGTTTCCTCACATTATGGAATTTCCCGCTGCTACAGTTCCGGCTTCAAGCATCCAGATACCACACGAACTGTTGGCTTGAAACAACCTTAACAGTTAGTTCTGTCTTAAGGTTCAGTCAGGAGCGGCCCACATGTTTGCTCGGCCGAATGGGGACTGAAAACAAGTCCACCAGTATCGCTGCACGGCAAACATAAATGTCTTAAACAGTAAAAGTACCGGCAAAGAAGGACGGCAGTTCAACCGGGCCAACAGGGTGGCAAAATACGCTTGCAACTGGGCCGGTAGCAAGGGCATATTCAGTACTGAAAGCCCAGCAAACCGCTAGTGCGCCATTATGAGAATTGAAGTATTTAGTCCCGCAGGGCGTTCAAACCATGTGATGTAAATCTAGGGATGTGGATACAAAGTCGATGGCGGCAACTTCCCATGTGGCCAGAGGCAAACAGGAATGTGTGGCGGGAATGCACACCGCTGTAGGTTTTGGATTAAAGTAGAGGCTAACTATTTAAACACAAACGCCCGTGGTGGCGCCGCTGTTGTGGCGTTTAAGGTTAGGTAAGACAAGGCCATCGATTCTTGTAGCTTTTACACTATCCGGAACTACCATCACCGCCAGGGGAACAAAAATAAAACAACTAAACGCAAAGAAACTTCCTCCAAATGCATTATCGACACCACCATTCGACGCAAGCACTCCCAACACGTTCCAGCTCGCTGTAGTTAAGGCCGTGTTAACGCATGGATACAACGATAAGATCAAACTGCCGGAGAAACTCTGCATTCCAGTAAGGCTGGCGAAAACCCACAAACGGGTCCCCGTTTAAACCCATGGGTTTTGGGTCCGGCTTGGACCCAAAAACCTAAAAGACCGACCCAAAAATTACCCAGATTTTGGACCCATTACCCAAATAAACCCAAACCCAAAGACCCATTACCCAAATGGGTCCTTTGGGTTTCCGCCAGCCTTACATTCCAGCCCTCGTCAGCGAGCTTTTCGATGCTTGGAATGGCAGCCTGCGTTACAAGGGGGTCCGCAAACACGACTCGGATCGACCTGCTTTCTGCTTCCTTGTTTCCAATGCGTTGAAGCTCCCTGGCAAGCTCAAGACCCGGAGAGTAGCTTAATGTGCTCTGGCCGTGTTTGAAGCCCATGCCTACGACAAGAACTTGGGCAGCACCGAAAGCTTCACTGTCTCGAAGATACTTGGCGTACGCCCTGGCAGCGTCGACGGGGCGACGGCTCATGGCTTCCGAGGCCTGCCTTAGGAGCGACATCTCGCACCCGGATGCGAGTAGGTACCAGGGGTTGACGGGGATGCAGTGGCCACCCACGCCCAGCCCTGGGTTGTAGTTCATGTAGCCGAAAGGTTTGGAGCTGGCCGCGGCGCACACTTCGTAGGGATCGATACTGAGGCCGGCGCAGGCGTCGGCCATCTCGTTGGCGTAGGCGATGTTGATCATGCGTTGGCGGTTCTCATACAACTTGGTAAACTCGGCCACCTCGGGGCGCGACACGGGGACGAGAGTGTTGAAGACGGGGCCGTAGATTCTGGTGATTGCAGCCAAGGACCCCGGGCAAATGTCATCCAGGCCCGAGATGACCTTGGGAATGAGGCGGGCTGGAGGCTCAACCCTGCCAGGGTCGACGCGCTGGGTAATGGCAGTCAACCATGATTAGGGTAGATCTTTGAACTGGAACCTGACTTGATTTGGACTGCTCACCTCTGGCGACATTCCTGCGAAGCAGCCACGAGCTTTGGCCAACGGTCCGAGCAACTCTCTCGTCATGCCAACAGCCACCGAGCTTTCGATGACCACTGTGGCCGCAGTGCGGGCATAGAGAAACACGGTCTTGATGGCGCTCCTCAAATGAAACGTGTCCACCGTCTTGTCGGCACGCGAAAGAGTTGGGGACGGAGATGAGGTAGTGGGTGTCGTCTGCCAGATCCGCGGGGAAGGATGAAAAGCAGACCCTGGGGTTTTGGCGGAACTCGGCCGAGTTGCTGAGTTGGGCAACCCTGCCCTGTGAAAGGTCAAGGCCGCAAATGTCCCAGCAGCTGGAGAAGTTGCTAACAAGGTGCGTTCCGACGTAGCCGACACCGATCACAGCGACAAGGCGCTTAGCGTCAGGGGGGATAGATGATGAGGCAAGTGCAAGGCAGGGCCCCTGGCTGAACGAAGGCGAGTCAGGAGGGCGACTGAGAGGAAGAGAAAAGGGGGCAGAAACGGCTTCCTGCCCTTTGTGGAGAAGGCTAAAGTCCAGTCCGAGCTGTGCCGGGCGTGAACGTGAGGGGACCTAGAAGGAGGGTGGCATGTTTGAGTTGGTGAAAATTGCGCAAACCCTCGGGAAGGGAGGTGAGTGTGGCTGAACAGGAAATAAGAGACGAGCTGTGACATTGAGAATTCTAGCCCTTGCAGCGGAGATGAGTGCTTCCTTTATTGCAAAATGCTTTGATGTTTTGCCATCGTTCCTAACTGCTTGAAGACAGCTTCGTGAACCACTTCGGAGCATTACGACATGTTGCCAAGGACTTTTCGATAATGACTGCAAGCGGATCTAAAAGCAGACCACTAGTTCCAATCCACAGGTTTGGCAGGCCAGAAGCGGATTTTTGGCCGACAGATTCCACAGTTATCCCGAGACTGAAGTGAGCCTACATGGAGATGTAGTTGGTGTGCCAGCACTTTCCGGTATTGGCAATTCTGGCCGAGCTGCTTCGGCCTTTGCACACATTCGGATCCGAGCAGGAAAGATGGCATGATGTTCCTGAAGAGCCTCTTATTTTGCCCACAAGGCCCACTAGCTAGTGATGGTGAACTGCCGGCTCAGGACCCGAGACGCTTTCGACCCACGTGCTCGTGGCCAACCGGATTTGGTAGTTAAAAAGAAATGCGGCGCTAAAAACGGTACACGAGTCATCCGGAACCAAACTGTTTAGCCAAGGACACGGAAGGAACTTGTAACTCCTTTTAGCCTGCATATTTCCAAGCAAATCACAGGGCCTGGGTGATCAACTACAAAAAATGAACAGGGTTACTTAATACAGCAGAAAAAAATGCAAAAGGCCTCGGGGTAACCTGAACAGAGCTAAGTTGCTCAGCATGTAGTTCCATACGCCTGGAACATGCTCCATGGCAAAAGTCCACATCTCATCGTGTTGGGGATCGCCTTCCAGGGCAGAAACGAGACGGAAAGAAGATAGAAAAGAAGATAAGAGAAAAGCGGACGACTGAGTGCACTAATAATACATGCCACAGTGTGGCTCCCTTTCATGACCTGCCCCACGCCCATCGCTGAAATCGTCGTGCCATCTTCACGCAGTTAACATCCACAGCCCGTGTGAAAAGATCGCTGACACAAAACAAGACCAAAGTGTTCATGAAGGTGGCGAGCAGGAATGTGCGCCAATAGGCCCACTGTGCCGCCTCCATTAGGGCGGCTGCCTCGACTATCCGGTTCCCCTCGGCTACCAGTTGCTTGTGGGCAGCCTCTGCTTGCGCAAAGGCAGCATTCGCCGGCCTAAGGTAGCTGTTGCACACAACGTGGTTGACGCTGTCGTGTGCGAGGTAGAGCGAGTACGAATGCCGGCCGAGATATTGGACAAAGCGGGTCGTGAAGGGACGCTGGAGCAAAGGCTGGGCGGCAGGATTGAACCCCTGGTCTTCGTTTGAGACAGGCGACTGGCCGAGCAGCGAGGTGGCCTGAGGCGAGTACGGGTCGCTGTCCCGGCTCATGCCATCACTGGCCGTCGCCATGCGCAGCGGCGGCGAGTACATGAGAGAGGCGAAAAGGAGCAGCGAGCCGCACCCCAACCAGAAGAACTGTTTTGACTCCTCATTTGTCGCGAAAACCGTCGGTGTGATCTTGGACAGTGTCTGATACCACGGCGACTTTTGCCCGTTGTCCTGCGGGTAGCCGGTCAGCCACAAGCTGACGAGGAAGCAGGCAATAGTCGCGGCGTGTCTCAGTAGGTGCATAAGCCGGGCGTTCTTCTCGCGCCGGGTTACGAGGGCAAGGAGGCGTCCCCAGCGGCCGGTGGGGGCTGCCCGTGCCCTGGCAGGGGGAAGGATGATGGACAGCTCCGCGAGGAAGAGACCGCCGGTAAACAGCGCCATGTCGAAGTCTTCTCGGTGGATGAGCCAACAAGTGGAAGTGGCAACAACCATTAGTCGGATCCAGCAACGGGCCCTGAGGAGGGCCAGCAGGAGCAGGAAGACAAGGACAGATCCCTTGAACTCGACCGGGATGGTCCACAGATTTCCACTGCAGCTTTGGCGTCAGCATTATCCAAAGGGATGCAGTCGAGCGACGCAAGGAGGAGAAGGGAGAGGCCAGTATTGATGGCATAATAGCACCACCTACTCGTAAGGGTTGCCGTAGCGGGTTTTACGCCCGTTGATGGCTCCGAAGGGATTCCACAGATCCACCAAGCTCCGTATCCAATGCTGGAATTGCTGGCCTGGAGTGTTGGCGTGAGTGGGAGGAGCAGCGTAGCGGTTGAAAACGTTGAGCTGGCAGAGCGTGGCGATGATTGCCGTCGAGGCGGTGATGGGTAGGAAGAGTCGGAAGGGACGACGGAACAGGGCGCCGCCAAGAGCGTCGAACAAGCGGTCGGGCTGGCCACGGTGGAGGAGGGTGAGGGGCCTCACGGTGAGGACAAATCCAGAAATGACAAAGAAGGTGGTGACGCTGGCGCGGCCGGAATGGATGACTCGAATAATGGGCAGCTGGAGGAACCAGTGGTCGGCCTCGTCCGATCCCCAGCCGTGTCCCAGCCTGCCATACCAGCGATAGCTGTAATGGAACATGTAGACGATCAGGGCCGCCATGCCACGCAGGCCATCGAGGTAGGATGTCGCGTTTAGAGAAGGCTGGGGCTCGACGCCCGATTTGGACCGAAGAACAAACCGCTGGAACGGCTTGGAGAAAAAGGAGGGGAGGATAAAAAGGACAACAGCGACAGCCTTGGACAGCTTCCCGGGCGTCACCACCTCTTGCGTCCAGGCGGACGACTTTTCGTCGAGAACATCGTCGGACTTCTTGGAGTTGGCCATAGCCACAAGCTCGACGTCGCTGCCGTCGCTGTCGTTGGGATGTAGCTGTGTGGGCAGGGAGGGAATGTGCGAATCGCTTGGAAGCGTGGACAACTTTGTCGAGCCAAGATGTGTCCCCGGCCGCCGCGTTTCTTGGCCCTTTTATCTCCTTTCCAATCAATCTGGCGCGCCCTGTCTCAGCCATCTGGAGGCTGCGGCTGGTGCGAGCTGAAAGACCCTTCAGCAATCATTTCCCGAACGGAATGCCTCGTGGCGCACGCTACCCCTGAGCTGAATGGCCATCTGCGAACTGCCGGCCACGGTTTAAGCCCCATCGGGTTTCCTTTCCCGCTCCCAGGGAAGGCTAAGCGGTTGGCTAGGCGTTGATCGTTCCATTATCACGCAGCGGTTGCCAGCTGGAATCGTTCAGCTAGCGCTATGACGCCCGTCCTCCTGCTGAGGCAGAGACCCAGGGGTCCCGTTTCTCCTTGACATTCCAGCCTGGGATGATAATACGAGCGCGTCTACATTTGTATATACAGCTGGCCCTACCGCGTCGCGAAGGTACCTCGACGTGCGCTTGGCCCTTGACGAAAACTGTAGCGGGTCGCCCGATCGCGGACCAGAGATGAATACTCCCACCCAGGCGTGAATGGATCAGGAAGCTGTTTTTTCGCTGTGACACGCTCGTCGATTGCATGGATGCATTCTTTGTCGCCGTCGCGACGTGGCTTGTGGTAACGAATGATGGCGGAACTCCGCCAGGAATGGATGGCGTCAATCTCGCCCGCCCAGTCCAGCCCTTGAATCACAAACTGGAATTCCGCAACGAGGGAGCCCCAACATCTCCCGCGTAACCCAGAGGAAGATCAAGGAAGGAACGTAAAGTGATGTATATAGCTCTGGAATGCCTCCTCCTTCCAGCAACACGCCATCGCAATCCTTTCCCATTCCCACCGCATCCCTTGCAAAGAATCAGGCTAGTCTCCCTGATCGACCTCCAGCCTCCCACAATGCCCGCCCCTGTCAGTCCCAACACCCTCGTCGCCCGCCAGGCAAGCGAGGACCAACCACCGCTCAGCATCAAAGGCGACCTGGCCAAGCTGCGCTGGGCCGTCAACAACCCACCCGCCGACCCAGCCGTCTCCTTCGCGGGCAAGACGATTCTCGTGACGGGCGCCAACACCGGGCTTGGCTTCGCAGCCGCCCTGAGCTACGCCGCCAAGGACGCCTCCCGCCTTATCCTTGGCGTGCGGTCCGCGGCCAAGGGCGAAGCGGCAGCGCAAGACATTTCGGCGCGCACTGGCATGCCCGCCGCCTCCATCGTGGTCGCGACGGTCGACCTGGCCTCGCTCGACTCGGTGCGCGGGTTCGCCGCCCGCCTCGCCGACGTGGCGCCCCGGCTGGACGTCGCGCTGCTGAACGCCGGCCTGGCCAGCCCGAAATTCGGCCTCGGCAGCGCGGGCTGGGAGGCGGCGGTGCAGGTCAACGTGCTGGGGTCGGCGCTGCTGGCCGTGCTCGTCCTGCCGCTGCTGCAGGCCGCAGCAGACAGCGGCGGGCAACCGCATCTGACCTTTGTCAATAGCATCGCGCACGCCGACGTCGAGCGCGAGTGGCTGGCCGGGTCCGGCGGCAGCCTGCTGCAGGCGGCCAACGACGAGGCGACATTCGACGCGCGCAAGCACTACGGCATGGTCAAACTTCTAGCCATGGCGGCTATGCGAGCAATCGCGCGGAGCCCTGCGGCCGAAGGCGTCGACGCGTCCCGCCGGCCGCGCATCGTCGTCAACTCCTGCTGTCCGTACCTTTGCAAGACCGATCTCGGCCGCGAATTCCCCTTGATCCAGAAGGCCGTCACGGCTGTCTTCCAAGCTCTCTTTGCCCGCTCGGCTGAGGAGGGAGCCCGGACGCTGGTCGGCGCAACAGTGCTTGGCCCCGAAAGCCATGGCCGGTTCTGGCACCACGATCTGCTGTATCCGTGAGTTTGGCCCCTGTCAGAAGTCGTGGGTCCTTAGACCTAACTAACAAGTCTTTCTTCTTTCCAAGTGTTGGCGACTTGGCGCGGGACGGCGCTTTTATGGACAAAACATGGGCCGACATCAGGCAGGTTCTGCTTGAGGCGCAGCCCGACTTGAAGAGTCGCTTGGAAAACCGGGAATCTCCAGGAAGTCGAACAGGTTTTATTCCCTAGTCTCGTAGCCAAATCTATGCCACCGATTCGTCTCTGGCGCAAGGCCGCACGAGACCTTTCAGCTCGACACGTGGCGCCTTTATACGTTCAATTGCTTCATGTAGGCTGGCGGATACCGGTCCCCAGCCACGGGCATGGTGTCCACGACCTCTTGGATCTCGCGAAGGTCCCCCTCGTCGAGGGGAATTTCCCTGCAGTTCTCGTTCACTCCCTCTATTCTCGTCGACCCCGGCAGCGGGAGGGCGCCGACCTGGCGCACCCAGGCGATGGCAACCTGCCCAGCCGTCGACCCTTTGCGTTCGGCCACGCGGCCGATGGCTTCGACGAGCTTCAGGTTCCGGGCGAAGCACTCGGGCTGAAATCGTGGGAACACGCGGCGTAGGTCCGTCTTGGGAAGGTCGTCCAGGGAGCGCATGCTTCCTGGCAGGAAGCCCTTGCCGAGGGGGCTGTAGGCAACCATGGGAATCCCCACTGCAGCCATGTCAGTCACAGTCAAAACGCATCAATGTGACGCGAAGGGAAGGAAACCGCCGGCCACTTACGCTCCCTGCATGCGTCGACGACGCCGTTCGCCAGCGCTTCAGTCGTGAACAGGCTCAGTTCCATCTCGACAGCGGCAATGGGGTGCATGGCTGCGGCCCGCCTAATTGTGGCGGCCGACGCCTCGGTCAGGCGTGCCGTAATGGATGCCGCCGTTCCAGAAGTTGGCGCCACGGTCTAGTGCAGCCTTCATCACCGAAGCAGCAGCGTCAAAGTCCATCGGCGGGGGCATATGGAAGCCTGTGGCGTGTGGGTTAGCATATTCGTAACGCCGAATCTAGTGACAGGGGCCATGTTGGTGTCTGTACCCACGAGGCCGTACCCGGTCGGTCCTACCGGCTTTCCGGCAATTATGCGAAGGAACGTCATTGTTCGAAATGGTGGGACGTGAGGAGGAGTCGGGATGCTGCTGCTGGAGTTGCTATATAGCCATGAGAGTTGGGCAGCGGCAGCTTGCCCTTCTCCTAAATAGTCGGTCCCCGTCGTCGCCAAGACCATCCTACATCCCATCAAATCGTCGATACCTCACGACTGCTAACTCCGGAGCCTCCAGCCAAGTTCTCCATGCCGGAGACGGGGACTACCAGCATCCCGAATTTGGGCCTCCGAACGCCATGCCCGATATATCGCCCGCCCCATCGTGTGTTCTCTCGGAGGCCCAGTGGCATGGCCACGCTAACTCCGGGCGCGCCAAGCCCAACACGCAGCGCCCAACGGCCCTGGTGGTGGTGCGTCCGGAGTTAAACTCGATGTACCCGAGCCCAGACCATTACCCGTTTGCGGACTGGAGGATGGGAGCTCAAAATCGGGTGTCACATCACGCCGCGCAACTCGCAGCTCCCTGTCCGCAGCGGTTGTGCAGCCCAGCACTTGGTGTGCCTTCCCTAGTAGGCTTGCCGTCGGTTTACCATCCATGCGGGAAAAGCGGGGCATTTTCCCTCAAACTGCCATATCTACCTGGCTGAGGAAGGAAGAGTCTGCCACGCCGGTTCGCTTCACGGCGGTGCCACAAAACAGCCGCAGCCTAGCCTGCACCAGCCGGGGTGCGCGAGGGCCACCGCTGCTGAATGCTGTCCATATCCGACGAAGACGAGGAGCCGCTGTCGTCGACAGCCGTTGAGACCATAGTGCCCCTCCTCCTCCTCCGCCTAATCCCCCGTTTGCCGCTTTCTTGCTGTTGCTGTCGGTGTTGCTGCTCCTGTGTCGACTTTCCCTTGCCGCCACCACGCTTGTCCACAGCCTCGGTACTCCTCAATGGATCCTCGGCGACCGTGTCGACCCGGTAGCTAAAGTCGACGACGCCGACGAGGCGCTCGACGGCGCGTACCAGCGCCTGCAGGTCATCGCGGACAAGCGTGCTGCAGACCTGCATGACGGCGAACTCGGTGTATCCTCGCTGCTCCACGTTGCGTGGGTCCAGCATGTCAGCGAGGTTGCCCCCGACGTCGTCGTCATCGCCATCGTCATTGGTCCCTGCCACTGCGGCGCTAGACGAAGACGAGAACGGCGAGGCCCAGGGACAGGGGCGGCCAGGGTGTGTGTGGTGCAAGCACCCGCCGCCGCCCGCTAGCCTGTCGCCAGGAAGCCTGGGGTTGCGGACGCCATAGAGAGAGGGCATTTGGATGAAGGGTGGGAGCGACTGGCCCGAGAGAAGTGCATTGGAAAGCAAGGCCAGCGTCGACACAATCTGGTGGTGCGCCGGCTGCACTTCATTTAGCACAGCTCGCAGCGTACGAACCCAGCGTTCGTCGGCAAGCGAGGACTGAGATGATGCGGATGGACCCGAGTGCGGGGAGCGCGTGGCCGTGTATGACATTAAAGTCAGATAGTTGAGGATACTGCATGAAGCGGCGGTTAGCTTTCAATCACCTTCGTCGAGCGTCAGCACTTTTGCACCACCAGGCACGTACCGGTTGGAGCGCAGAAGGATGTCGTCGTAAACCTCGCGAGGAAATCTCCCGCCAATGGTGGGCTCCCAGCTCTGCCAGCTCGAGTGCGACTCAAGCGAAGGCAACAGCAGCATGAGCTTGCCAAAAATCTTGTGGCGAACTTTTGCCAGATGGTGAGCTGGAGATGCCACCTCTAGCTGTGGAGGGGGCTGCTCAGTCTCCTCCTCCAGCTGCTGCTGCGGCTGCTTCCACTGCTTTTGCGCCTCCTCTTCGTCGAGCTGGACGCGGATGGTCTGCGAAATGGCGCTAAAGTAGTTGGCCAGGAGGTACAGCGTTGCACTGAGATCGCGCCGTAGCCACGTCCGGTCCGTCAATGGGCTTGGGAACACGGTCCAGAAGAAGGCAACCAGGCAGCCGCCGGCCACGACGGCGACCCTGTATGGGGCTAGAAGGTAGGTTGGGTAGTAGATGGTTCCGAGAGCCTCGCTAGCGCGGATTCCAATAACTCCAACCTGAAGCTCGTAACCGATGATCAGAACCTGCGTGAAGATAATAAGCATCGTGGCCGGGACAAAGCGAGGGTACTTGAGGAAGAAGTAGTAGTCCACAAAGGTGAAGAACCACATCATGACAATAACCCCCGCAGGCTGCTCGCCAACCATGTACCAGATGACAAAGGATGACAGCATTGCAACGACGGTGCCTCCAACACGGCACAGGAAGCCAAAGATGGACTGGCCCGACGTCTGCGTCATGCCCATGGCGATGACAATCATGGCCCAGACGAGGCGGTGCTCCTGGAAAAAGACCTGGGTGGTCTCTACGAAGCCCACAATGGCGACCGTCATGGTGGCACACGCGACCCGGATCCCGTAGGCGCTCGCTTCGGAAGAGAGCAGCGCCGAGAGCGCCCTCACGCCGTCCCCGAGTCGCTCCCAAGCCGACTCGGGCGGCAAGTGCTCGAGATCCCGCCTTTGCGCGAAGCCGGGCCCCAGGTGCACAATGATGCCGCCCTGATCCATCACGTCGGATGACTCCTGGGCCGTTGGGTCTTGCGACGCGCCTCTCCGGCCCAGCACGCTTGAGGCCCACTTGCGCATCTGGTGCAGCCCAGGCACCAGGAGTCGTTTTGAGGACATGGTGCCGTCTGCCACCTTGGCGTCGGCGAACTGGACAAGATCGTGGACTGCCTCGCCCGTGGCCTGCATCAACTGCTCGAGGTACAGCAGGACATAGAGCTGGCCCTGGCTCCGCCACCGGAAGTCCATGTTTGCAGTGCCAGCCCGGCTGCCGTTGGAGTCGGCAGACAGACCCCGCTCTTTCGCCCAGTATCGTATCGTGTCCCCTTTGCATTTGTAGAATCTTTGCAACTTCTCCTCGATATTCCTGCTGAACTCGGATTCTCCTGGCGCAGTCTTTTCTGCGCACGCCTCAACGTCGGCGCTCGCCGAAGGGGCCGTCTTTGCGGCGGCGGCGGCGGCAGCGGCGGTATTCCGCTTCCTACTCCCCCTAGGTCGCCGTACGATCTCGAGCTGCAGCGCTGCATGCTCCAGGCCTTGGTCGATAGCCTCGGACAGGATGGCGAACGGCTCGTGAAGCTCCCTCATGAGGCCATTCCAGAGTCTTCGCTCCTCCCACTTTTCCTCTATGACCTCCAAGGGGGTCTCTTCGTCCTCATCTGTGATCCAGCCGCGCCGCTCGGCCGTGCGACGGAATACGTCCATGATGGTAGCCATGCCCATACTTTAACCGTCTTCGTTAGCAAAGCAATATGCCCGAGCAGAAACATCCACGGCGACGCCGCAGGTGGCGGTCAGCAGAGACAGGAACGTACACTGGAATAAAGATGGCCCTGAAATATTTGAAGACTTCACCGAGGTCACGCGGGCTAAGCTTCCCCCAGCCCACCTCGTTCTTGGCGAAGCCAATATCGCTTTGGAGCTTTCCGGAAAGGCTCCTGAGCTGCAGCACCGTCCTCTTAAGGTCAAGCGCAACCTCATGTTCCCTTTCCATTCCCATGTTATCAGACTCCGGACCCTCCATTTTCTTCTGTTCCTTTCTCAGCTTCCGCCTCGGCTTCCTTTTCCTCCGCCGCAGGCCCATCCGTCGTCTTTGTTCGGTTCCATCTCCTCCGTCGTCATCTGTTTCTGACTGTGTCGCATCGCAGACCCCGCCGCCTGCACGTACAACCCCACCCCCGACGCTTGTCTCGACGGTACGCAGCGCAAACATGTCCACGTTCTCTAGCCCGTGCAGGTACTCGCCCTGCAGACGGACTGCCTTGCGCAACAGACCCACTCCAACTCCGAGTTGGCGGACGACAACGCCGCGGCTCGAAACAGGGAAGATGAAGAGCGAGACAAAGGTGGAGGTGGCCAGGGCAACGAGCATACTGGTTAACAGGCGGCGGACGAGTGCCCAGGCGGCAGCGGTGGACCCGAGATTGGGGCCATTCATGCAGGCAATATCAACCAAAATGGAAAAGAGGATGGTGGGTATGTTGAAGGATGGCGCCTTGGCGCGCACGAGGTTGACGAGCCAGATGCTCAGAAAGAGCCAGAGAGCGCACACCGTCGACTGCGAGCCGTTGTAGGGCAACCGCCGCGGAGGACCGGTCGTGGTGTCGCTGGTCGTCGTTGTCGTCGGCTGGGGAGGCAGGGACGACGTGTGCAGACGGGCCTGGACGCCGCACCACAGCACCAGCATGGCCAGCGCGGCGCCGGTGGCTATAGCCGTCAGGTTGAGCACCAAGGTCTGTAGGTATTTCCCGCGGGGCAGGATGGCGACAGCTAGGACGCTGATTATGGAGACCTCATAGCCGGTGCTTGAGAAGTAGGCGGTGGCGGCACGCGATTGCAGCATCGAGATGACTATGATGGGCGGGAGGGAACCTCTAGGGGTGTATCAGCTACGTCGCAGGAAATTGGACGGGTAGCCAGCCAAAGGCTGGAATGTTACGTACTTGAGCATCATCTTGAGGGTTAGCATGTCCAGATCCAGCCTCGCGGCCACGCGCTTCAGCCACGGCCTCCTCTCGTGTCCATCAGCAGATGTGCTCGGTGCGGCGGCGCTGGCATCGCCATCGGTAAACACTGTGTCGCCCCTGGAGGAGCCGTAGGTGGTGCTGCCGCCCTCTCGTGCTCGGGACGGCTGACGGGACGGTTGTCGCGGCCTGGCTGGGCTTTCGCCGTGGCGGCCACCGGTGCTGTGCTCGGGCGGACGACTCTCATGGGAGGGAGCCATGGCTGTATTCTCGGGCTACGCACCAGTCGGCAACGAGGCCATTAGGCGGCGGTCGTCTGGAGTCTGTGGCGTGGGTTGGGTTGGGCTGAAGGCGGGTTGGGACCAGCGCGAGTCGATATTTTTTTGGGTCGGCGTTTGGCCTGACGCTTTGCCATAGCCCTCGAGGCTGTGACGCCATGGCTGCGTGGGCTGCTGTCTTAGCTGTCTTAGCAGAGAGTCAGCAGAGCGTCGTCGGAGCGGGGATTGTCTGGGCCTGGCTGGGCTAGACCACAGAATGTCTGCCCGATCAAAATTGGATTTGAAGGCCTCGAAATTACCTGGCTCTAAAAGGAGTCGTTGCGCGCCGGGACGACGCGATAGAGTTCAATTTGATTGACCATGTAGCACACGCAGTTAGCCTTGACTCGAGCGAGTTTTGAGGAGTGCGCGCCTGCCGTTGCGGGGAGACGAGAACCTTCTTGTCGTGGCACACACGCTAGAATCACACAGAAGGCGCACCCCCACGCATGTGCGCATCCCGCTCTGCTCTGTGGGGAACTGGGGCTGCCTGGGCGGATTGACGTCAGTGGTAATGTATCCCCCAATTGCCCCATTACCCACGGTGGACCGGCCTGTCTGCGGCTTCGTGTACATATTAATTGACGAGACTAGTTTCTTCGACAATTTAGAACAACCACCGTCATTGGGTTCTTCAAGCGAAGCATGAGACAAAGAAAAGACACGACAAGGAAGCCCCACCAAGGAAATCCACCCGAGCCTCCTCAAAAAACGTTGCCAAACGACGTTTCTAGATTGGCATGGAAAGCATCGCAGCAGTTCCCCTAAACGAAGGCTAGTTCCAGCGCCGCGGCACCCGTCGTAGCCGGATCGACCCGGGGTGGAGAGTCCTGCGAGCCGTTTCGAAACATCGGACATGGACCTAACCTGATGGCAGGACGCGGTTCCCTTGCATCAGGTGCTGCAACTAGGGGGGTTTGTGCGCCGGCCGCCTGTTGCTCCCGCTCGCTGCGAGATAAGTGCTCCAAACCTTGACACTAGATAGAAACAATGGTGCGAGAACGGGATGCAGCCCCGCCGTTGAGCCCTGGGACCATCGACGGGGTGGAAACAAACGCTCCGGCAGGTTGCCAGCCGCGGCTAGCTCCTAGGAGGCATGCTTCCGGTAGAGCGCGCCCGGCCCAATCCCTGATACACGGCACATCCTTTACCATATCCTGCCGCGGCGGCGAGGCAGACGCCTTTCCAATCGAAACCATTCCGCTCTCAGGAAGCCTTCGTCCCTTTGTGCTTGCCATAAGCACGACGCAAGATGGGAAGAAGCATGCGAGGCAGCCAAGCCGCACACATTGGAAGCCACATACCCGTCCAAGGCATGGCCAAATAGCAGAATAGGGCGATAGTAAAGGGGAGCTAACTCCGAGTCGCCTGCAGCAGCATGTTAAGAGTTATATATGAGCGCGGCACATTTTGAACAGACATGTCTCCCGTCCTTCGGGGCCAGCAGCCACCAGTACATGTAGGGGTCCGCTCCCGTGCGTCACATTGACCGTTGCATCTTACCTACCGGTGCTGCCGCCACGTCCAAGATGAAGTCCTCAGCCGTGGCCCTGGGTTTGCTGCTCGGCACTGCCTCGGCAGTCCCGGCACCGTCAGCGGGCGGGGAGCCTTGCGAAAAGATTGCGCCAGCTGCAGCGGAGTACATAGCAGCAAACCCCGATGCTCGTATGTGCCAACATGTTTCACTCCTAGATTCTTCAAAGGACTAACATGATGGCCTTGGCCAGCCAGCCCGCGGGTCCGGGCCAGGATGGCGTGGGAGTGCAGGTACACGAGCGAGTTCGACTTCCAGATGGCCATCGTCGAGTTGCTTTACACTGCTCATGATGGCCACTTTTACTACCGGCCCGATGCCCTCAAAACCTTCTCGTTCAGGAACGGCATGGCCGCCGGCATCGTCTCGGTCTCGCGGGACGGCCAGGAGGCTCCTATGCTGTACCATGAAGGTGGGTCAAAGCACACGCGAGAAATGCTCCAGCGTCTAGTCACTAACTCCCTCGACGGGCAGAGGCCATCCGCGCGGCTATGAACGCCACCAATAACAGCACAGCCAGGTGGAATAACGAAACTTTGAAAGGTGGCGCGCCGGCAAACTTCAAGATGCCGCCGGCCATCATCAAAATCAACGGGCAGGACGCCATCACCTACACAGAAAAGCTGAACCTAAGGTACTCGAGCTACCAGGACCAGGACTCGCAGTAAAATTCGTACGTGAGGAGCTACTCGAACCCCGCAGGATCGCCCGTCATCGCGGCGTCGCTGGCCTACCCGGGGCCCACCCCGACGATGGCCTACGAGGACGGCACCATCAAGACGAGCGAGAACATGGCCATCCTGCGCACGGGTATCAACTTAACGGGCATCCGCAACGGCGAGGATTTCGACCAGCGCTGGTGCACGCCCGACGCGTCCCTGGCCGAGATGAGCGACGTCGCACTTGAGCCCAGCGATAAGCCGTCGCCCGCCATGCCCGACGAGCCGTCGGTGACCACCATGTACGTCAAGCCGAGCGACAAGAACTCGCCAAAGATCAAGAAAGATCTCCCGCCGCCGGCGCCGACCATCGAGGGCTACCCGTACCCCGTGGTCCGCGACGACGGCGCCAACATCACGGCGGGCTACTTCCTCAATGGCACGGGCTACGACAAGGTGGCGGTCCTGTCTGTGCTCGCCTTCAGCGCCGATAGCGAGTACGAGGGCGACTACCTCGACAACTTCCAGCAGACGGTGGAGCGCTTCCTGGCCAAGTGCAAGGACGCGGGCAAGGAGAAGCTCGTCATCAACGTGTCGAGCAACGGCGGCGGGTACGTGGTGGCGGGGTACGACCAGTTCGCGCAGCTGTTCCCCAACGTCACCATGTTCCAGGCCAACAACATAGGGCTGACCGACTCTATGGTCAACATCGCGCGCGTCGGCACGCTGGTGCTAGACAAAACGCCCAACGCCACCGACGTGTACAGGTCGCCCAACGAGCGCGCGGCGCTGTCGGTGCTCGAGAACTCGGAGATCATGGGCAACCTGGTGCCCGAGTCCGTGTACGGGCCTGACGGGCGCGACTTCTCGACGGTCGAGGACATACTAGCGCCCGTGTCACTCAAGGGCGACTACTTTTCCGCGTACCAAAAGACGCCGCTCAACGACACGAGCAGCAGCTTCAACCTCACGGGCACGGGCAGCCGCTCCAACCCGCCGCCGGCCGTCTTCGCGCCCGAGGACGTGGTGCTGCTGACGGACGGCACCTGCGGCAGCACCTGCACGCTCATGGCCTACCTGCTCATCAAGCAGGCCGGCGTGCGGGCCACGGTGGTGGGCGGCCGGCCGCGCGGCGGTGTCATGCAGTCGGTGGCGGGCGTCGAGGGCGCGCAGGTGTACCGCATGGAGTCGGTCGCCGCGGCGGCGCGCGCGGTGCTGACGCTCGCGCCG
>NW_008804549.1:36019-60223 GCF_000145635.1 Gaeumannomyces tritici R3-111a-1 | reverse complement strand
AGCGGGGTCAGCGTGCTGGGGGCGGCGTACGCGCTGACGCGGGCGTCGCGGCCGGGCAGCGCCGGCGGCGTCAACGCCAAGAACGCCTCCGGCACGGGCGACGCGCAGACGCCGCGCCAGTTCCTATACCAGGCCGCCAACTGCCGCGTCTGGTACACGCCGCGGTCAGTCATGGACCCGGACGTGAACTGGAAGACAGCCGTGGATGCGACCTGGGGCGACTCGGACGGACTCTGCGTCGACAACAGCATCGTGCCGCTCGACGAGACGGCCGGCCCGCAGCCCATGGACCCGCTGTTCCAGCTCAGCGTCGAGCGCAAGGCGGCCGATGCTGCTGGGAGCCGGGCTTCTTGGGCTACGGGCGTCGTGGCCGTGGGTGCAGCGCTAGCAGTTTTGGTTATTTAGTAGGGGTTAGTTGGTGTATATTTTGAGATTCCCACTGTATAATTCCTTGTCTCTAATCACATACCAACGGCCCTATTGCTAATGACACACTGTTATCACATGCTGCATCGGTGGGTAACATTAGACTTTTCTCATGGGCTACCCTGGGAATCTCTCTGCACGTACTGTGCTGCCACCTCGCCACGTGCGTGCAGTCCAAATGTTTGGGATCATGAAGCACAAGACAACTAGACAGCTGCTGGGGAAGTCTGTGGCGCTGACTCTGTGTGCACAAATTCAGGCACCCAGGCTGCCTCATGTCTGGCAATCTTGTTGCCTGCCGATCCCTCGAGACCAGCCGCCTCCGAGCACAACCACGTTGGAGCGGCACATGCGATTCGCGTCGCTTTATGGTCCAACAAGTGCTGGGCGCTCGCCAATCGACCTCGACTGTCCTCTGGTCGTTTCAACCAAACCCCGCTAGTAGATGCAGAAGGTAAACCTTCCCCACGATGTTCCATCCCTTTCAGTCTCAGCCTCAATAATTAGCTCAATATCGGGAAACCCCGAGAAACCAGCCCGAACAACCTAGTTCAGGCGACGGTTTCCCCTAAGACAGGCCCTCGCTTGGGCAACCGACGCTTGGGAACACCCGAGCTCCGTGGCTGCGGGACGGTACCCCTGGTGGGAGCTAGAGGACGGGCTATGGTTTCGTCACATGTCGTCTTGCCCCCACCGTCGTCGCGATAAACGACCAAACTTTGTTTTGGCGGGGGCGCGAAACCCCAAGCGCCAGATCGGGCGGCGCTACTGCGCCCGTTGGTCCAGGGCCGGACCAAAGGAGCTAGTGAGGTGCCGATCTGGCCAGCCCAAGAGAACGAGGGGAAGAATGGTTGGATTATTGTCGCAGCCAGCGCAATCGCATGATGCATCCGCGTCCTGCTGCTATCTGTTTTTCACAAGCACGACAAAGTTTTGGGCGTGGCGAATCAACCCAGCTCGAGTCCGCTAGCACTGCGGCTGACCTTTTCCGAACATCCAGTGCATCCTTTTCCACGTGGCCGGCCGAACGTCGATCGGAAGGATCGGTTACAGCTGGTGGTGGTGGTGATGGTGGTGGTGGTGGTGGTGGTGGTGGTGGTGCGTCAAACCATGCATGCGACGCCATAATTCAACGAGAGTCCCTCAACAGAACCGCAACTTGCAGTGGAGCGATGCAAAAATCGAAAAGGTAAGGATGTCCTGTCTGTCACTTGCGCCAAGACATGCCGGACTCATGACGAGCCGTCTCTGCGCAAGCCTGCCGTCCAGAGACTTGGCGGAGGGACGAAATCCGCACCCGGGGACACGGTTAGTCGCCCCAGGAATATGCCCTTCCTGGGCTACGGGCAGGCCTTGGCCTTTGGGGCTGTGGTGGTGGGCACCGGATATTGACTTTCATTTGCAAGCGGTTTGTTCAATTTAACGGCCATCTGGTTACGCGAAGGGTACGAACGTGTATCTATGGGGGAAGCGGCCTCGGACAAGGCCCCACTTCTGATGTCCGAGGTCTGCTTGCTGCCACCCAAGAAGAAGGAGAACAAAAAACAAAAACAAAAAAACAAGATTGTCCCTTGCGATAGCGCAAGACTCCGTTGTCGACATGAATCTAGTGTGTGTGGAGCAGTCAGGACAGACTAAGCCCCTCGGGCGGAAGGATGTTGGTGACCCCCAGTCGCCGCCACCAGCAGTCTGTTCTCCCTTTTATTTCCCTTTTTTTTCTTTCTTGGAAGGCGGGCATGGAGTCGACCACTCGGGTCGTGGGGACGACACCTCCCACCCCTCACGACGCCTGTTGCTCCTGTGGCTTGCGTTGGCACCACGTGGCCCAGCGCAAGGAATCTTGGCGAGATCTCTTGTCGCGCGCCCAAAGGGGACCAAGAAGGGGGACCAAGGGAGGAGTATCAACGGCGCCAGCCCGTCGTCCCCAAACGTGTTGGCTGGCATGGATGCTTCGTCCTCGCCAGGCCGGTCTTCCTGCCAAGGGGCGAAGGGCACATGGCGTCGGCGATGATGGCTGGATGAAGGCGAGGGCTACTTAACCGGGAGCGGGTTGCATTTAACCTGCATGTCAGCAGGGCCTGCAGCACCCTGTCAGGAGAAGGACAGCCAAGATATTGCTCAGCAAAGAAAAATACGGCAGGCTTTCTCCAATTTCCATGGGACCCCCGCCAAGCACACAGATTCGGGGCCGCCACATCCACTCGGTCAAAAAAAAAAATCCCATGGGGTAAATCAAAGTGGGGAGGGGCCTGGAATGAGGAGGGCGGATCCGCAGGCCAGGGTTGGTGTCGCTTGTCCGGTTGTTGCTGCCGTGTTGGGCAGTGGCCACTTGGCACTGCGTCTGGAAGCGAGCGGTGGGTGGGAAAATGCGAAAAGAGATCTGGACAAGCCTGCCCAGCGTCTTGTCCCATCTTGTGCTGGACGGTTTCGCGGGGGTCACGCTTTGGGGATGCGCGTTGGCAAAGTTGGCAATCGACGACACCAAACCAGACCAGAGTAGCGAAAACCAACGACACCAACCCCGTGAATCGATATTCAGGCCTCTCCGCTAAATAAAAACAGCCCTAATGCATGTTCTAGCCCGCCGTCCGGTGGCGTCCCGGCAGTCCAGTAACCCCCAGCCAATTCAGCCCTTTCCACTGGTGCGGAACCCGAGGTCAACCCTCTGTAGTAAAGGTACCCGGACAGAAGGACCGAGTGATGGCCTTGGCGCATAAGCGTGCGGCGACAGTGCCAGCGTCACCGCCCCTTGTTGGCTATTGACCTCCGTCTCTTGCTTGCTGTGTTCTCCGAGATGAAGGGGACCTGAAGGGGACCTGAAGGGAAGGCACAGAAATATGCACAGAAACGGTTCAAGCCCCGACGCCCTGACCCGAAGCCCGTCCCGTGGCCGGCCATTCTCTTCCTCTACAGCGCGCGTCCCGGCCCTCACGCCGCCTCTATCCTGATGTCAAATATGTACTGCATGCCGCGACAGGCTAATTCCAGGGGACCAGAGGCGCGTGCTGGCTACTGGCCCAGAACCCCAGCTGCAACACCGGTTGGCTGCTCAGGTTCCTAACTACCAGCGACCACGGCTCCTTCGTCCTGCGTGTCAGCGGCGTGTGCGCGGTTCGGGGGGCCAAGGGAAAAACCAGGGGCAGAGGTGTGTTGATCCTTTCCCACTTTCGCTGCTTGCGTTTTTTCCCCCAGGCTTCCGCTTCGAACGACCGACGTCTCCCTTTTTCCCTTGCGCCTAGCGTCGTGTTGGGGTGGTGAGCAGGCCCAGAGCGGGTCCCCCGGCTGCCCAATGGGGCCGTCCTAACGGGCCTCGAGCCAGGCGACAGGGGTGCCCCAACTCATCATCATTTTCCCGCCTACCCACACACACTCCCTCCCTGTTGGACGCGCAGGTAACCCGCCGGGTCTCGAGGGTTGCTTGTGCATCCCGCCGGCTTGCGAGATTCTCTTTATCTAGACACCTTCCCGCCCTGCCGTTCCATCCGGGGTCCTCGTCTCCTTCCTCCTCCTCATCCCCCTCGTGGCCCATTGCCTCTTCCTCTTCCCTTTTTTTTTTCTTTCCCTCTTCTTCTCTTCTCCCTGCCCCGCCTACATATACTCAGGCGGTGCTTTTCGTTCCTTGGTTCGAAGGAGCAACCATATCCCCTTCACCTGGCTCGTCACCCTTGACTCAGACCTCGCCTTACCGGGCCACCACAGCCGAGGTCCTCTCCCCAGGGCAGGTTTGGTTGACTTCCCGTCAACCAAACAAGCAAAGAGCAGAGAAGACATAAACAAGGGACAAGAAGGAACCGCAAAAATGGGCCACACGTCGGATCTCTCGTCGGATCACGAGATCAAAAAGGGTGCCACCAGCCAGACCCCCAGCGTCCGCGTCGAGAGAGATGGCGAGAAGGCAACCCAGGACCAGGTCGACTACCGGTCTGGGGACCCAGAGCAGGCCACCGGGCCCTGGGATGCCGCGGCCACCAAGAAGCTGATCCGGCGCATCGACCTGCACCTGATCCCCTTTCTTGCGTGAGTTTCTACACCTAGAAAGAAGACGCGATCTTTTGATACCGTCGCTAACATGCCTGGTCAGCTGTCTGTACCTGCTCTCCTTCCTCGACCGCACCAACATCGGCAACGCGCGCCTCGACACGCTCGAAGCCGACCTCAAGCTGGACCCGGCGCGCCTGCAGTACAACGATGCCCTGTCCATCTTCTTCCCCTTCTACGTCGCCGCCGAGATCCCGTCCAATATGGCCATGAAGCGCTGGCGGCCCTCCATTTGGATCCCCTCCATCATGGTCGCCTGGGCCATCTGCACCACCCTGCTTGGCATCGTGCACAACTACGCCGGTCTCATGGTCTGCCGCGCCGCTCTAGGCATCGCCGAGGGTGGTCTGTTCCCGGGCATCACCTACTAGTAAGCCCTTGTCATGCCGCCCGCCGTTCTAGCCATCTTTCTGTTTTGCTAACGCCTCCCAGCATCACCATGTGGTACCGCCGCCATGAGTGCGGTCTGCGCATGGCCATCTTCTTCTCCGCCGCCACGTGCGCCGGTGCCTTTGGTGGTCTCCTGGCCCGTGGCATCCTGGAGATGAGGGGGGTCGGTGGTCTCTCGGGCTGGCAGTGGATCTTTATCCTCGAGGGCATCCTGACCTTTGCTGTCGGTGAGTAACTGTCAAGCAAAAGTACACGCACAAAGACGGCAGTGCTAACGCGTCCTGTCCACAGCCCTTCTGGCCTACAAGGTCATGTACGACTACCCCGACTCGGCCAAATTCCTCTCGGACGCCGAGAAGAAGGAGGTCACGGACCGCCTCAAGCTGGACCGCTCGTCCCTGGCCGACGAGTTCGACATGCGCTACTTCTGGGACGCCATCAAGGACTGGAAGATCTGGGTCCACATGGTCATCACCATCGGCATCTACACCGGCCTCTACTCGTACTCGCTCTTCCTGCCCACCATCGTCAAGGGCCTCGGCTACAGCGACCCCAAGGTGGCACAGCTCATGACGGTGCCCCCATATGTTGTCGCCTGCTTCTTCTGTATCGCCGCGGGATGGGCCGCCGACCGTCTGGGCCAGCGCGGTCTCTTCATGAGCTTTTTCATCCTCATGGCGTAAGTTGCTTCTGCCCCTCCCCGCAAAAGATTGTTCACCCAACGGCTAACACACCTCCAGTATGGCCGGCCTCGTCATGCTCATAGTCAGCCAGTCCAACAACGTCAAGTACGCCGGCTGCTTCCTCCTCGCGTCGGGCATCTACCCCAACGTGCCGCAGGGCGTGGCCTGGAACGGCAACAACATCGGCGGCTCGCTCAAGCGCGGCGTCGGCATCGCCATGCACGTCGGCTTCGGCAACCTGGGCGGCACCATCTCGGGCTACCTGTACCTGGCGCGCGACGGGCCGCACTACATCTCGGGCCACGCGACCCTGCTCGCCCTCGAGGGCATGGCCCTGGTTCTGTCCATCTTCATGCACGTCTACCTCCGCCGCGAGAACGCGCGCAGGGACGCCCAGTACAAGCCCCCCGCCGAGTACACTGAGGAGGAGCGCGTGGCCGAGCGCCACAGGGGCGACAACGCCTCCTTCTTCCGCTACACCATCTAAAGCGCTGTCTGTTCTAGGATTCGGGAAAATGTGCGGTTGGGATGGATAGGGATGGTATGCAGCATGTCACTCTTGGCTGGGAAGTTTGAAGCAGGATCGAAGAGATTCTCTTCGGGTTTCTCTTTTTTATGGAGCGACTTTTCCTCTGTACCTGTGCATGAGTCTGTTTACGAGTTAGATAAAGCTTAAAGATCAATGATGTGATAATACACTGTAATGTCCAAGCGTTTTGGTATGGTGATGTGGAAATGGCTGGCGATGCAAGTGACATACACACCGAAGGCATTCCAAAGGCATGCTCCTTCGTCAACCACCCCTGACGGGAACGGATCCAAGGACGGATGAGCAGGTGACCATTCTAGGCACTACGTGGTAGACCTCCGTGGAGAGACGTGACTTGTTGGAACAACCCAACTTGATGTTGACCTGGTCCGCCAAACATAGCTCTATCCGTTCCAGCCATTTCCCATCCCAAGGCATGTCCCATGCCACTAGCGACGATACCAGATTCGAGCGGCCATAAAGGGCAAGCATGTAGCCCCAGGCAAGGATCTCACAGAATCGCGCGACCGAAATGGCCAGAAACGAAAATCTGATATCACAAAGGCCCAAGGACGTCATGTCGGACGGACAGGCCGACAGCAGCTGGAGGATGCGAATGGTGCCCAGGTGCCATACAAGCCATCCAGATCAACAGCCCACCTTGACCGGAGATGAGATAAAAAGGCGCACGTATCTGTGGCGGTCCTGGAGTTGAGCGTCACCGGGCACGGCCTGTTGCTGCAACATCCGGCGTGCCTAGTAGGCCGGGCGAGGATGGCGAGAATGACACCACTCGACTAACATTTAACTCCCTTTTCCTACTTGACACCCAAGGCCCTTGGTGTGAAATGGGTCGCATTCAATCCGTGCCTAGAGAATGGCGCTACCAAAACACGTGCGTGCGGCTCTCCGGCTGCTAACCGAGTGACTACCCTCATCCCATCATCTCATACTCAAGAGGTGGCCTGGCAAATGCATGCAGACAAGCCCACAGGCGGTTCTGTGCCAGGGGGGAAGCTGATCGTCAGGTCTTCCTGGTCACATCGTATGCCTCCATCGCACTATCCACACTCTCCCTGACGACACGCGAGGGGCGACGCTCATCCAAGCCATCCGCGAATCAAATATATACATATGTATGTATGTATCTGGAAGGCGTCGACACTCGGACGAGAACTCCACCTAACTCTGCCCATCAGATATGTGCCCGCCATGCTTCAAGGGGCTGTCGACCGGGACACTGGAAACATGTCCTAACCTTGGAAACCCCGTTTTTCAGTGCTAAAGGCTGCCAAGTCGCGACAGTAACATGTCAAAAAACAGGCGCCAGCTGTAGTGTGTTGCTGTCGAGGGAAGAAATTCATGAACCGAATACGAATACGTTTGTGGCAACCAGCGTCTCCGCGTCGGCGCTAGTCCGCGCCTGTGATCTCGAGTTAACGTCTGCTGGCAAAAGAACGTTGTAGGTGTGCTTGAAAGAAAAAGAAGAAAAAGAGATGCCCTGGACGAGCAGTTGACCCCGACCCGATTTGAACGGATAACCTTTTGATCTGGAGTCAAACGCGCTACCGTTGCGCCACGAGGCCCACATGGATGCAGGTTGAGTAGAGGAGCTTCACAAGGGAAGATTCCGCAAGCGAGCCAGAGGAGCTTGGCACCCCAAAGGGTGTTTCCTCTGGTCGGGTTAAAAAGCCAGGACAAACAAACTGGCGCAGAATTGCATGTTTTCTAGTCACTCCCCGAGGTTAAAAAAGCCAATACTCATGCGTCGCGATGACGGGGATGGGCAAAGACCCTGACACGGCCAAGCAGTGAGCGAGTGGCCTGGTTGCTTCCTTGCTTGGTTGCTGGTAGGCCTCGACCGCAAAGCGGCAATAGGCACGCCCTGCCATGGAAAGCCCCGACTGCCAGGGGGATGTGGGTTCGACAAAACAACAGGACACTGCGCGATAATGAAGGCGAAGAAAAAGAAAAAACGGTGATGCCCGGCGGCGGCCTGGCCAGTCCTGTGACCAAGCTGGATGGCCCGCTGGTTGCTTTGCGCGGGGGCTTTTGTGGGGCATACCCGCTGGTGACGGGCGAGGCTAGGACTGGGGCGATGCAAAAAAGACGCCAGTGGTTGTGGTGCGCCCGGCAGGGACATGGTCGCTGTAAAACAAAGATAAATGCTAATCTATAAGGCGCGAAAGCCGCATAAAGCGTGCAAGATTGACAATCTGGGGAATATACGGTGTAGGGGTGGTTATATCTGGCAACATATTGTGTGGGCAGGCAAGCCTTGTAGTTCCCTCCTGGCCCACCCTGTTTAGATTGGGCCTGGCGGGCGCGGCGAGCGCCTGCTGTGCTTGGATGATTGTCAACTCCTGCTGTCACCGGTGGCCCCCCATTGGTGCATCGAGGTTCGCAAGAATCAAGCTGCTTGCTTCAGCTGTCTGCCTGACTGCCTCTGAACGTCAGGACTCTCCCGCACCGCGTGAGCCGCGCCGGGAGGTCTGGCAATTTAAAAGCAAGGCACTCTGGACCGTCGACGTCGCACTACAGGCTGGTCCAATGTCACGACGCCCTCTGCAGCAGCAATTCGACCAAGTCTCTGCGTCGGGGCTGGGGCGCTTGCTCCAGAAGCATATTCGACATGGCCTCGGCCTGCTCAGCTTGGGTGACGAAGACGCGAGAAAGCGGCATCGAGAGCACAAGAGAGTGGAAAAGAAAAGGGCAAGGCCCGAGGACCGACGCATAGTCGACCAGGCCCCGAGAGAGATGGGATATGGTCGGTATCGAGACGGAGGCAAACACGGAAAAGTATGCAGAATTGTTACTCAGCAAAATGGGTGGGTTGCAGTGCGGTACTGGGATTCCAAAGGTCAAATGATTCCAAAGGGCTCGCGCCAATTGGGAGGGGCTGGAAGAAGCGGTTACATGTCCGATGCCGGAAGGAAACCTTTCGCCAATTGACGGGATGGAATCATTCATGTTGATCTGATGGAAGGAAACACAGGCGGCACACCCGTCATCCCCCAGCGACGCATGCGGCCCTGTCACGCAAATTGCCACGGTTGCATCGTGGCCGGCAGTCCTGGTACTTTTTATTCTTCACCTCGTTCTGGAGGACACGAGGACATTTCCGTTACGTGCACGGGGCCAGGGGCTGGCCAGGTTGGAAAAGCCACCGCGCGCATCGTGCGTCGTGCATCAGCCACAGAAAGCAAACCGCAACGACCTTGCGACCTTGGAAATGCGGGAGAGCGGGAAGCAGGCAAGCGAGCCAAGGAAAATCCTGAAACGACGCACAAGTGCCGCTCGACCCGGCTTTTGGCTGGCAGCTGGGGACACGCTCGACAGTGGATGAGTGGACACACTCGCTGTGCTCTTGGGCAGCGTCCAGGACTCCCCGGTCTCGACCCTTCGTCTCTTGTTCGTCGGTAGCCCTTGCGATTCTAGCGCCGCCGGGTGACGTGGAGTCTCGGCCGGACCCCGCGTTAGTCAAGTCGCCTCCCGCCTCGCTCTTCATCGGAGAGACTCGCGGCCTTTACTAGGCGTGCGCTGGCGGCGAATCAGCTAGGCTGATGGGGCGGCATGATCGGGGGTTTCTTGGCAACTACAGCTCGCCCGGTGCCCAGCAGTGGTACGCGGCCTGGCACTCTGGCAGAAGGGCAGACGACGGGAAGCCAGGCGCCCGCCCGAACGGGTCTGGTGCGGTGGGCAAGTGGGTGAGGACATGTGGGTGGGCGGGCGAGTGGCCGGGAGACGCACGCTGTCGCGTATCCTTGGCTCTCCGCTCCGAGGCAAATGCGCAGCACAGAGCTCCCGACTAGCGCGACGGATGCCACCACACCACTCCGTCGCAGATGACGGCTGGGAATCAGTGCATTCTTGCAAACTGGGAACAGATCGGGCGCGCGAGAGCCGTCAGCGTCACCTTCCCTGCCTGCCGGCGCTGGCGATGTGGCTGGAGAGAGGCGCAACAGACAGCGCGCCATGGCGTCTGATGCTAGTGGCTTGTGTGAGGAAGGAGCTTCTGCCATCTCGGCCTGCCCGACCAAGACCTGCGCCAACCCCCGCCAATTGCCAATGCGACCCGGTTTTCTGGCAAGCGCAGCGTGCCATCAGAAATAGAAGCGAGTGCCGTCATCGTCGATGACGCAGCCAGACCTGGGGCAGGCCCGGGGGAGAGACGATGGGAGGAGTCTTCTCTGTTCCCTCTCCCCTTTTGGCCCTACCCTCCCCTCTGTCCCGGCTGCTGGTCATGTAATCAATCAATCAATCGATTGTCCTCGTCACCGTTGTTTTACACAGCAGCAAACAAACGGAGTTGCTGCTACAGGGCCCCCGAGCTAAGGGATCATCCGTCCGCCAGCCGCCTTTTTTTTTCCCGAGTTGCTTCAATTCCGCAACCCCTCCTTTCGCTGGTAGGTGCCTTCCGCATCGGCGCATCGCGACTTCTTCTCTCCATCGGGCGGGCCCATCATCGCTGTTGCAGCGAACTCGGCGTGCGCCGGTCTTGACTCGGCAGGTTTTGACAGCAATGGCGAGACCGAGGGCTGGCGACAGCATCCAACTGGGCAAACACTAAAATAACACCTCCTCGGCTCTAGGTAGCATTTTAGCCCGTTTCCCATTGTTCACTTCCCGGCCGAACTGCGAAACGCCAGCTTCCGGCACCCTGCACGACAAAAAGGCAAGACGCCCTCTGCACCCGTGGCTGGTGTTTGCTGTGGACTATAGGTTTTTTTCTTCTTCTTTTTTTCGTCCTGTCCAACTCACCCCTTGGGCCAGCAGCAGTCAACTCCGGGCTGCCCACAGGGCCACCGCGGCTAGCTGTCTCGGCTGCTGCTACAGGGAGAGACAAGGTATGTGAAAACGATTGATTCTGTTCTGCGTTCGGCCAGGTCCAATGTCTCCCACACTCCCCCCTTCTGCACACGCCTCGCATTGCACTCCACATTCCACCACCCATCCCAGGCAATCGCATCCGGGCAGGCGACATCTAAAAAAGAAAGGAGGAACCAAGGGGGCACAAGCGTCGGCACGCCCGCTGACCTTAATCCCCAAACCCCAAACCCCAAACCCAACGCCCGGCGCTCGGTTGGCGTGCTACTATGTTTTGTCCAAATCCAGGCCCGGTCCTTTCTAGCCCAGAGGCAGCTGGAATCTCCCCATTTCTGCCTCTTGTGCCTCTTCTGCTACCATCTCTCCTTTCTTTTTTATTTCGCCAGTCAACACACCGCAGCCGCGTCCTAGTCGCTACTTTGGGCCGGTGCCTCTGCGTTGGCAAAGTGGCGTGGCCCCATGCCCCTTTCCCTTTCCCTTTTCCCTATTCAACATGGCCTCCCATCCTGACCGCCTGCCTCCCTGTCGCCTGCCCGTCCTATTACTCGCCCTGTCTGGGAAGCCCGTGATAATACACCCGTAACGCCCCCCTCCCCTCCAGTAATATCTGCTGGGTTTTATGAATCAGTCACCCGCAGGGACTGCACTTGGACTGGCCGAGCCACTAACTGTCCGTCCGTGTGTCCCTTCTCTCTCTGTCCCCTCCCATCCTGGCACTGGCCCCTTCGCCGTCGCCTTCCTCGCCTTGAATTGCCGTCCCCTCCCTTCCATCGGGCTGCACTGTCCCCGTCCCGTCCGTACCACATGCCCTGTCCTCCACACACCCCCCAGCCTGCACGCCCGGCTCGCCTCCCCGCACAAAGCCCGCCTCGCTCCCTTTCTTTGTTCCTCGCCCTGCCGCTTCCAGTGTGTGCTCATCAGGTCTACGCCGTGCTCCACTCGGCCGGTCGCGGCCTGCTGCCCTCCGCAACATCACCCACATATCCCTACCGCCTAAAATACCCTTCTATCCTATGCCTCGCCGCGATATCTAAGCATCTAAGGATATCCTCACCTCCCCGCCGCCAGCGCATCACACCATCCCTCCTACCTGTACCCTGCGCCCTGCGCAAGGTCAAGGCATAACGTGACGGCCATCCCCCACAACCTGCAGCCAAACTACTCTGTTTTAACCCTGTTTTACCTTTTTGCATCTTGTCTTCCCCCACAATATCATATCTTTAATTCTCCTCTCGCCCCAAGCCGAGGACCAACCGACCACGCCCCGTCTCCCTCTTCTTCTGTTACATTTGCCCAAAACATATGGTGCAGGCCGATTATGCCTAGGAGCAACTGACGGCTTCAGCCCACGTCGTACCCGAAGCCAGCTCACACCAGCAGACGTTGGAGTGTCTTGTGCCGCACTGGTGTCCTTGCAGTCGTCCAGTGTCTTCTAACGCCGCTCGAACGCCTCACCATGTCTGCAGACGGAGGAGATCAGTTACAAAGCGCCCGGCTCCCTCAGCCACCGCCGCCGCGCCAACATCACCACCGCTCGAGGGCAGAGCCTTACTGCCACTCGGCCCACGGCACGCTGTACTTCAACCCCAGGGGCCGCAGCGACCGCCGTTCACTCCAGGCTGCGCCAGCCACCTTCCCGAACCCGCTGATCGGGCCGAGGCCAAGGAGGCCACATTCGATCCACATCGTCTCGTACCCGGCCGGGTTCATCCCCCGCGATCTTCGGCAGGAACTGGGCGACCCATCGTCGGGAGAGGGGACGGCGAACGGCAGGAGGAGAAGCAGCAAGCAGAAGAACAGTGGTGGTAACAAGAGGAGGAAGGAAGAGAGTCGGAGCAGTCAGGACCCGGGGAATCAAGGAGGAAAGGCCAGCAGAGTACTCCAGAAGATACTCTGCGCCTTTGGTAGTGGATCCAGGACAGCACCAGACTACCAACTCCCATCGACACCGACACCGGCACCAGCACCGGCACCGGTACCAGAACCACGAGAGGCAGCACCCAGAGTTACGGTCCAGCCGAGGTCGCGCCCAGTGAGCCTGCTAAGCATCGGCAGGAGGCTTTCGAGGCTCGGGGATCTTCCCGAGGAGCAGGCCTGCGCAAACATGGTCGAGCACATGGTCCGCCTACCCCCTACTGGCAGTATGGCGTCCCCAACTTCGGCCACGACCAGTTATAGGAGCAGCATATTGCCGCATCGGTCGGCAAAGAGCGCCGTTATAGGCTCTGCAGTGACAGAGATCCCGTCCAAGCCGGTGGCGTCGGGCAGCGGGCTCAGCTGCTCCATCGTGCTAGCGGAGCCCAACGTGTTTCTGTCGGGCTTCGAGCACGACGGCCACGCCCGCGAGAACGTACACAGCGGTACGGCGCTGCTGCGCGGCAAGCTCGTGCTCAACGTATCCAAGAACGTCAAGCTCAAGTCGGTCACGCTCAAGCTCGTCGGACGCGCCAGGACCGAGTGGCCCGAGGGCATCCCACCTCTGAAGGTGGACCTGTTTGAGGAGCAGTCGCTGCGCACGCAGGGCCTGACCTTCTTCCACGCCATGCACAACAGCTGGGAGACCGAGTTCGGGAACCAGTGCGTCTTTACGCCCAAGCAGGCCGCCACCAACGGCAGGCGGCCTAGCTCGTCACACGGGCTGGGCCGGCTGTCGCCCACGGGGTCCAATATGTCGGTCAATACGCTTATGCGCAGCGGCCTCGGCACCCAGGCCCGCCAGTCGACGGGGCTGACGGCAAAGGAGCGCAAGAGGCTGTCGCTGCAGTCGGTGCAGTCGCGCAGCTTCGGCAAGGGGGAGTCGCCGGCGCTGCCCAGCCAGGCGCAGCTCAAGGGCTACAAGGTTTTCACGCCCGGCACGTACCAGTACTCGTTCGAGCTGCCCATCGACCACCACCAGCTCGAGACGACGCGGCTGCAGTACGGGTCGGTGCGGTGGCAGCTCGAGACGGTGGTGGAGCGGGCGGGCGCGTTCCGACCCAATCTCCACGGCGTGCGCGACGTCAGTATCGTGCGCGTGCCCGACCAGCTGTCGCTCGAGATGAGCGAACCCATCTCGATTGCGCGCCAGTGGGAGGACCAGCTGCACTACGACATTATGATCTCGGGCAAATCGTTCCCCATCGGCACCCGCATCCCCATCGCCTTCAAGCTCACGCCGCTGGCCAAGGTGCAGGTGCACAAGATTAAGATATTTGTGACCGAGTCCATCGAGTATTGGACCAGCGATCGTCGCGTCACGCGCAAGGACCAGGGCCGCAAGATGTTGCTACTCGAGAGGACGGCCGGCAAGCCACTCGACACAAAGGCCTACGAGGGCAGCGAGGTGCGCGTGCTGCGCGGCGGCGAGCTGACGCCCGACGAGCGGCAGTGCGCGCGCGCGGCCGCGGCCTGCAGACGCCACACCGAGGCGCAAAGAGCCCAGGCTCACCTTGCTGGCGCCTGCGTCGTCGAGCCGCTCCCGGAACCGACCGAGAACCTGCTGGGCGACCTGGACCTAGGTCTCGAGTCGTACTGGGCGGCAACCGAGATGGAGATGAACGTGCAGCTGCCGACGTGCGAGATGATGGCGCGCGACAAGTCCAAGCGGCTGAACCCGGACTGCAGCTGGAAGAATGTCAACGTCTTCCACTGGATCAAGGTATGGTTTTCTTTTGGACCCGTCCTAGCCTCTATGGCTCACCACACTAACATGCACACAGATCGTCATGCGCATCTCCCGCCTCGACCCCGACGACCCGGCCGGTCAGCGCCGCCGCCACTTCGAGATCAGCATCGACTCGCCGTTTACAGTCCTCAACTGCCGTGCCACTCAGGCCAACACGTCGCTGCCCCAGTACACGGGCCTGGACATGCCCATGTACCGCCAGACCACCACTTGCGGCTGCCCCGACTCGGCCGTCATCGCCACAGACCCCAGCCCCTGCAGCTCCACAGGAACGCTGCCTGTCGTCGAGATCAACCCCGCCGCCGCCGCCGCTGCCATGCCCGCCACCCCGCCCGCCGCCCACCTGCCCACGGGAACCGCGACACCTCCACCCTCACTGCGGCCTGGGACCAGCAGTACCACTAGCACTGCGACCGGCGGCCTGCGCGGAGTGGCTGCGACACAGGCCCCCAACCCGCTGCAGCGCGTCCGAAACCAGGACGTGGGCGTGGCACCGCCTAGACCGATTCACCTAATACGCGTGCCCTCTTATAACCCGCCGCCCTTCGACGCCGAAGAGCCGCCACCGCCGCACGCGACCACCCTGATGACACCGCCGCCGAACTACGACCTGATTGTCGGCACGCCCAGCGTCGACGGGCTGGCCGACTACTTTGCGCGCCTGGCCGAACACGACGACACGTCGGGCCTGGCAAACACGAGGGCCGACACGGATAGCACCGACGACGACGACGAAGACGAGGAGCTCGACGCGCACACACCCGCAAGACTGACGGACCGGTCTGGCAGGGTCAACGTACCGAACCCACGCACGCCGGGCGGCAGGAACGTGCCTAGCCGCAGCTTCGATATTCAGCGGCCCGTTATGCACCTCTCCATGGCGGGCGTAGCCAGGCGAGGCGAGCAGATGGTGTGAGCTGGGTGTTTTTTTGGATACTAGTTTTTGGACACGCGTCATTTTGGACAACTTGAGAAGCCCGGATTTGGCTCCCACGTGGGAGAAATCTGCGGATATCATGTGTCTTGGGCCTATATCAAACGTTGCGGGGACGGATGTGTTTTCATTTACCCTTCGCATTTTCGCCCTTTTTTTTCCCTTTCTGGTTAGGGTGAACCCCTCCACAGACCTCGAGCCTCGACCGCCCTCCCTCCAAACACCACGACAGGAAGGGGAGGATACGCATACATACACGCGACCACACACACCTACACAGACGGCGCAACATACATAAGCATTGCCATCATTTCCAAGCATTAATCTTTATTGGAGAAGAGATACCATTAGGAAGTTATACCATTGTGCTACTCGACTGCCATAATGGCCGGTGGCGGGAGGGGCGGGCATCTTTCTTTGCATTTGTTTTTTCTTGAATGGAGTCCAAGGAAGTCATACTTTTGTATATATTCGAATGGTGGAGTAGGGCATGGCATGAATTGAATCAGACATTTCTGGCATTGATATAATTTTGTGTCGTCTCCATCCTTTGCGTATGGTGGCATTTGGAGAAGGCGAGGGCTGTGATCCCAAGCCATGTGTCACGTCCCAAGCCTCCCGGGCCGGTTTGGACACCATGGGTCTTGGCGAGACACGGCAGGTGGGTCGCAGCTGCCGTCGCTGGTTTATTCACTGTAGCACCTGGCAACGGAGACATGACGTGGACAGGTGATTTGCACCGGAAGAAAGAAAAAAAGGCTCATCAAGCATCATCATTTATTGCTTTTTCTCTTGGGTACACATTATATTACGCAACACTCGACAGCCTCCTAAATGCGGCTGTTGGCGCTGTGGGCGCACGTGTGCTGGTGCTCGGCGTGGGCCTGGATGTTGGCCCAGCGCTGGAACTCGCGGCGGACCGAGGCCGCGTCGGAGCGCTTGGCAGGCGTCGTCTTGGACCGCGGCGGCACGGCGCTCAGGTCCAGGGCCAGCGCGGCGGCGGCGCGGGCGGCCGCCTTGGCGTTGATGGTCAGGGCGTCCCAGTCGATGTTGTTGAGGTCGTCGCAGGCCAGGTGGTAGCACGGGTCCGTGGGCGCGCCGGCGCCCGTGAAGATGCCCGAGCTGGGGATGCCGCGGTTCAGGAACCCGACGTAGTCGGAGCTGGTACCAAAGGCGCCCCACTCGGCCGGCTTGCCCTTGGACGAGATGTAGTCGACCAGCATCTGGCCGCCCACCCGGCCGCCCGGGTTCGCGTCCTCGTACACGACGAACTCGGGGAAGGGCGAGCCGATCATGTCGTAGTTGAAGTAGAAGCGGATCTTGTCCGCCTCCTCCTCGGACAGCTGCGACGGGCTGGTGTAGTGCAGCGACCCGATCAGTCCGGCCTCTTCGGCGCCCCACCAGATGAAGCGCACCTTGTTCTTGAAACCGCTGTACTTCTTAAACGAGCCCATGATTTCGAGTAGCGCCGTCGAGCCGCTGCCGTCGTCGTTGATGCCCGGGCCGGCCTGGACGCCATCGAGGTGGGCGCCCAGGACCACCACGTTGTTGGGGTCGCCTTCCTTGGTCTCGGCCACAATGTTCCACGACTCGCGCGTCTCAAAGACCGAGTCGACCAGGACAGTCACCGTCAGCGCCTCGCCCGCAGCCAGGCGCGCCTTCCAGGCCACGCCGTTCTCGAGCGAGGTGGTCGCCACCGGCACCAGCAGGCCGATGTTCTCAGCGCCCAGCGTGGCCGAGCTGACGGGCGTGCCGGGGTTCTGGTTGTACAGCACCACGGCGAGGGCGCCGTGGGCCTTGGCTAGCTTAAGCTTGTCCGAGATGGCACACGTGCCGCGCTTAACGAGGGCGATCTTGCCCGTGGCGTCGATACCCTGCCAGTCCGAGGCCAGGCAGCCCGAGCCCGTGGCGTCGTTGACGGGCGTGTCGATGAGCTGGGCCGTGATGCCGCCGGCGGGCGTGGGGTGGTTGTAGAGCAGCGTGATGACATAGGCGGCCTCACCGTCCGGGCCCGTGAGCTTGATCTCCTTGGTCTGCTCAAAGGTGTGGTTGAAGTACTGCTTGTACGTGTCCATCTGCTTGTGGAACCGGCCTTGGGCGCGCTCGAGCACGTAGTCGGACGACTTCTCGTAGCCGGGCAGGCCAAAGGCGCGGTTGCCGCCGTTCTCACGCGCGATCTTGTTGAAGTGCCACAGGTTATTGCGGAGCCTGGAAAGTCTGTTAGCCTTGTGCGGCGGGACGAGGCACAGTGGCAATCGGGACAGGCAACCTACTCGCTGGTCTTGATGTCCGCCTCGACCTTGTCCAGCGTCAGGGGCTCGTTGGCCAGGACGCCGAGGGCGCAGAGCCCGGCGGAGAGGAGGGAGGCCGTCTTCATGGTGGGCAGTTGGACACGCGGGTGCGTGCTTTGTCGACAGTAAAGTGGACAAAGGTGTGCCTCTGGGGAGCGGATGAAGAGAGAGGGGAGAGGGCGGCGATCTGGCTCGTCGGGGCGGGCGACGGCGCCAACTTATACAAACCAGCCGGAGCTCATGCCGCGCCAGATTCTTGGGGCCAACAGCTTCGCCGCCTCTTCTTGGCGCCATTGAGGGCCCAGGATCCAGTCGCGCCATCGCCCCTCCCGGTCGCCATGCGTCTTGCCCTCATGTCGTGATACGATACGCCCGCCGCCTGTAGCCGCGAGCCGAGGATGCGGAGAACGAGGGGCCATAGAATGTCGGCGCACCCCCCGCCACTGCGTCCCCCGCAATGCCAGGGGGCCAAGGTTACCAGGGGCCCAAGGGGAAATGATGAATGGGGTGGAACTGAGTGTCACTATCAGTTGGCGTGGTAGACTCGTTTTTTTCCCTTCCCAGCCACGGCCCAGATTGGAAGCTCATGTCGTGCGCGGTCAAGGAAACGGCAGGCGGGCCACGACGGCGGCAGGAGCAGTCGGGTCAGCTCCAGCCCTGGCTGTCCAATCGCTGTAGCCGCAGAGTCGGGGCTCCGGCTTGGCACCTTCCTGATCGAGAACCGATATACACCTCGCAAATGGCGCCAAGATGCCGCGGCCCACCAGCTTTGCACCTGCCTTGTGCGTCCAAGGCTGTCTCGGCTGCTTGCCCGAGCTGAAGCCGGGTTGCAACATAACCATTCACATCCAAGCAGGAACAGAAGACAGACCAACGCAACAAGAAAAATGACTCCATCTCGTCGTTTGTATCGTAGCAAATCTGGTTAGGTACACGGTTTTGTTTTTCAACCCGACGCCCCCTAAATCAAATCAAGGCCCCTCATATCCAGTTACCCGCATGGTATCAACAAGTACATGGTCGTAGTTATCCCAGATATCCAAGAAGAGAAGAAAAAAAACAAGCTCAGCCATGCTCAATCGCTGGCAACCACCGACATCTCGGCCCGCCGCCGCATATGGTTGGCGTGCTGCTCAAGACAGCTGCCCATCAGCCGCGTGATGGGCCAGGCCCCGGACCTGCCCAGCATGTGCGCCGCCACTCGTAAAATCTTGGCTGCGTAACCCCCTTGCTCCGCCGCTAGGGTGCCGCCGTCGAGGGTTATCTTGATCTCGGCGCTATCCACCACGTCCTGCACCTTCACCAACAGCTTGACGTCCTCCTCCTCGAGCAGCATGATGGCCGGGACCTGGCCCAGCTCCACCTCGTCCTTGCCCAGCACCCCCAGGTACCGGCCCACCCGGTCCTGCAGCGTCGCCACCCACTCGGCGAGCACCTGCGAGCAGTCGAACGCGCACATGGCCGACTGCAGTGGCAGCTCGCGGCTAAAGTCGGCAAACGTCACCCCGAGCCGGTCCGACATGGCCAGCGAGTCAGCCGCGAAAAAGGCTGCCCGCCTCAGGTGTTTCTCCCGCCGCGACGTTGCCCGTCCGGCCGCCGCGAGACCCGACGCCGACGCCGACGACATGGAGCCCGTTGTGCTGTGAGTCTGTGCCGCCTGCGGCTGCGGTTGCCCGGGGCCTGTTGCCGAGGGCGTCTTGACTGCGCCAAAGTCTGGCGAGGACGACTGGGTCGGCGGGGAATCTATAAATACGGAGCTGCCGGCACCCGAAGTCTCGGACCTATCCGTTATTGTCGACTGTGTGGGCGAGTGCTGTGCGTGCTGCACAATCTCCTCGCCGCGAGAGAGCTCGCGCGCCAGCCCGTCCCAGTCCCGCTGCCAGAACTTCTCCTTGGTGACCGACATGTTGACAAACAGGCGCACGTAGGCAAGGTCCAGGAGCGGGATCGAGTCGGCCGAGAGCGGGCCCAGGCCAAACGGGTTTGGTCGCTCGAGGCTGTGCCGCGGGTTGCTAGCCCAGGCCGCCTGCCACGCCCTCAGCGCCGGCTCGATGCGCCGGTGCATCAGCTCCGTCTCCTCGTTTGTCCATGTCCTGTTCCGGTGCCTCTGCCTCGTCTCCCAGATGTAGTTGTGCAACGCGTTTATCAGCACCAGGCAGCCAAAAGTGCTGGGCTTCAGGTCGCTGCTGGGGAGGTCGGCCGGGTTGATGGACGAGCCAAAGGGCTGGTGGGCGCCACTGCTGCTGGTGCTGGTGCTGCTGCTTGGCCCCGCCGGCGCGGGCTGCTGCTGCCTCTCGCCGGCGCACAAGAGATCCCGAAGGGCCTGGTGGAACGTCATACGGTTGTGATTTGCCGCCGCTACCCCTCCCTTGGCATTGAACTCGGCCGCGTTCTCGGCTGCGAAGAACTCCTCGTCACAGGGCAGGTCCAGCCCAATCTCCGAGTTCGTTAGGGCCGGCATGTGGTTGTACGCTGACACCACCATGCTAGACAGGATGAAGATGACATATAGCGTGCGTTTCCGCTCCTCCATCTCCTTCCACCTGAGCCATTCAGCTTGCTGCTCGGCCTCGGATGCCTGCTGCTGCTGCCGCTGCTGTTGTTGTTGCCGCTGTCCTTCCCCACTCCAGGGACCTTCGATCCCATCCATGCCCTCATCCCCGCTGCGCTGCCGCGGCTCCACCCTCACTGGCCTGAGAAGCTGCGCTCCACTGGCGAGGCTGACTAGTGTCGCCGAGTGTGTGTGAGCAATCTCGGCGGCGCGCTTATCCGCGCAATTGTGCCCGTATATATTATTTAGCAGCATCGCTTGCGCCAGCCAAAGCGGCGTTTCCCCCCGCCCGTCGGCTGGGGGCGCCCTTGTGTCGGCCGTCGACGCGCGCCTGAAGCTCGCCAGGCCGACTGTCGCCTTGCGCTTTTCCTCTAGGTAGAGCCCGATCATCTTCTTGGCCATCTCGAAAAGGTGAGCCGACTGTTCGCACTCCATCTCGTACAGGGCCCCGATTGCCGCCATGGACAGGATCAGGCAGCCGGCCCCGGGAACGGCGCCTCCACCCAGTCCGCCGACCAGGTTCGCGGGCAGCTCGAAGGAGAGGGTGGGGACGTGCAGGAACGGGAGGTGGGGGTGGAAGTAGCGCAGGTACGCGGCCACGTACCGCTGCATGTCTTGGGTGCTCGGGAGCTGCTTGTCGACCGCCGCTGCCGTCGAGGCCGAGCCGTCCTGGAGCTGCGTTGCCGCGGCCCCGGGCGAAAATCGGCGTCCGGTGAGGAGGGAGTGCTGCGACGTCCCGCAGGACAGTGCACCTAGGATGGCGTGTCTTGTTGAATCAGTGATAGTCGCGATGGGTGAGGTGCCATGATTGTTACTACCATTGATCGACGAGGGCGTCTCGGGCCCGGCACCGTAGCCGCCCATGGCCGCGTGATTCATGTTGGGACCACCCATGCCGGACAGGACCGAGGGACTGATCGAGTTCAGCGATGGCGGGGGCGTCGATAGGTATGGCTCGATCATGCCCTTCTGGTGCGGCGGTTGCGGCGATAATGGCGTGCCGTTGAGCAGGTCCGGGAAGAAGCCGCCCGTCATGTCGATGCCGAAGGGGTGCGCCATTTGTGGAGGGCCCATGATAGCGGTGGGCTGGAAGAAGGTGGTGGATGGCGCAACGGTGGTAACAGCGGGGTGGTTGCTGGAGCCGTCGAGCATGACGTCGCTGATGCCGCTCTGGCTGGCCGTGCTGATGGCCGAGGGAGAAGAGCCGTCGACGGCGTGCTCGGGGGCGTTGTTGAACGACATCTGGTGCTCGAAGCCCGTCAGCCAGTCGAAGGTCTCGTCCATCTGGTGCGCCGAGGCCATGTCGGCCATGCCGCCGTGGGCGAAGGGCGAGGTGGGATCGATGGCCATGGAGTGTGGAGAGTCGCTGTAGTGCAGCGCATTGGGGTTGATGGTGGAGCCAGAGCCGAAGAGCAGGCCCTCAAAATCGAACTCGTTGGTGTAGGCGGCGATGGGAGGGGCGGTGCGCAGCCCGTTGGCAAAGGGGTCGAAGCTGCCAATGGCGTGCGTCTCTAGCTTTGGGAGGCCGTGGGCCATGCCGCGCTGGCCCATGGCCGCCGCCATGCCCGCGTACGAGTGCTCTATGTGCTGCTGCATGGGCAGGCCGACCAGGCTGGGGTGGCGGCTGTGGCCGTGCGGGTGACCCGAGTTCATGCGCGCGACGTTGGCAGTGGCGGCCGCCATCATGGATATGTGCGCGCCGTCGACATGGCTGATGGTGTTGGCTCTGGGGCGCATCGTCGTGGGGCCGCCGCCCACGCCCGAGACGGTGCTGCTGGCGATGCTGTTCTTGCGCGCGCGGCTGCCCGGGGGCACGGCGCCGCTGGCGCTCTCCCTGCGGTTCCGAGGGCGCGACGAGGGCGTTGTCGTCTGGTGAAGCTTCTGCTGGTGGCGCAGCAGCAGATCCCTGCGAGCGAAACATCGTGTACACTCGGGGCACTGGAACGGCTTCTCCTTGGTATGTGACCTTTCGTGGCGCTTGAGGTGCTCCAGCCGGGCGAACGAGCGCTGGCATGTTCCGCAGACGTGTGGCCGGGGCTTGTCCGTCTTGGGTGGAGGGAAGTTGTTGGCCGGCGGCGCAGTTTTTGTGTTGACCGTAATCGAGGAAGCTGTGCCTAGCAGGAAAGCGCAGTGGTTAGCTCAGGGCTCATCGAGTGTCGACAACATGTATCAGGCGTGTGCATCAATGGCCGAAGCCGGGCAGGAGGTGACAGTAAGGGTGGGAGCAGCGGCAGCGGGAGCGGCGGTATCCATTCGGCATGCCCTAGGTCCGCAAGTCCAATGTGCGTATAAGCCAGTGATGCCTACCAGAATCCTCGCCGCCCTCGCTCACAGCTGGCACAGCGGGTGCGCCAGGGATCTCGGGGTATGCTTCTGTTTTTACGATATCGGCCATGACGGCTTCCGTGGTCGCCGGAGCGCCGGATTCTGGGACAGTCTCCATGGTCGTCGTCGCCTCACGCTAGCGACAGATCGGCGGGCAGGACAGAGCCTTGCTTGCTTCCCCCCGCAATGCTTCTAGCACCCAAGGGCCGGACAAGATACAGCTAGCAGAGCTCGACGGCAGTGGAAACGCAGGTCGTCGGCGGTTTGGTCAATGCTTGGGATGCAGTCCGGGAACCGTCCAAAAAAGCAGAGGTGCACTCGGCGGTTGGAGAAGTCGGTGCGCTGCAGCAAACTTTGGGAGTCTGGCGGTTGAAGGGGTTCGAGCGATGGCTGCGCAAGGGCCACGGGTGAGAAGGAAAGCTGCAGGCAGGCTGGCCGGGCGGCAGGCTGTGTCTACTCGGTATTGGCTGGAGCTGCGGGAGCTACAAGTCGAGGGCGACACAGTGACAACGAGGGGTGCCGGCGAGGGGAGCAGGAGTCGGAATTGGAGGATGAGGCTGGCGGCAGCATGCTCTTGGAGTCTGGGCGGGAGTGATTAGCAGGCTGGCGACAAGTCTCGACAAGTTTCTGCCTGGTCCTCGACAAGAAAAAAAGCTATCCAGACCGAGCTCTCTTGTGAGAAAAGGGCGAGGCGAGGTCTTGGTTGTGTGGCGGTAGTGGGAGGAGCGAGGTACAAACGGCGAGGTGAATGGGGCACGGGAATGGGGGAGCTGCTGCTGGTGGGGGGGGCAATTGGGCCCGAGACTGGCTGGAACGTGCAGTGGGCTTGCTCGCAGTGGGGCTCCCGTGCTGTGTGGGCCGTGCTCGGCTCCACTGGTCCCACTGGGGTTGTCCCCTGCCCTGGCGCCTGCCTGCCTGCTTGCTGCCTGCCTGCCTGCCTGCCTGGTGCGTGCCTTTCTGCCTCTGATCAGTGTGGACTTGCGGAGGCGAAATTGACAGGGCCGCCGACACAGTGTGAAGACAAAATGGCGTTGCATCCAGCGTATCCGCTGCCAGGGAACCTCGCAGGGAACCTCGCAGGGGACAACCATGGCCGCCGCGCAGGGGACCTGGAGCCCAGCCTAGTCCGCAATGGGCGTAGCCTCAGGACCAGGACATGTGCAGGGGTCGTCATGCGCAAGCGAGCGAGAGAGCACGACCGGGGATTTGGCAGGGAAGACGGCTTACGAGCGTGCCAGCCTGGGCAAGATCCGAAACCCCATCGCGGAAATGTCTGGGAGTCCGCTGTGCAATCTGCGTGGTGCCGCTAATGCTAGCCATAGCAGCGACGATGCAAAAGTATAATGCTCAGGGCCGCTAAAACATTAAATCTCAACTAGCACCGCCACCTGCTCGATGGGGACATGTCCCGTCTACGTGCTCGCCGCCAAACGTCATTTTTGCTGAAGGGTATCGGCCGGCAAGCCAAGCCAACGGCTTTCGTTTCGGCAGGCGGAGCCACTAGCAGCCGAGCTGCTACTGCCTGTGTGTGCCAGATCAGGGGGGG
>NW_008804549.1:0-34898 GCF_000145635.1 Gaeumannomyces tritici R3-111a-1 | reverse complement strand
GGGGGGGGAACAAGGCAGCGCGTACGCAAGTGCGCCACCGACTGAAGACAGGCGGCGTGCGACTGCTTGTTTGCGTGTCAGCGTGCTGGGCTCTGGTTCTATCTCGTCAAAGTAAACCCACGCTTCCGCGCAGCCCCCGACGGCAATTGCTCCTGCAATGGCTCCTCCACAAGTCAAGCTTCGGGCGCAGACATCAGTCAAGGCTAGGCGCGGGTTTTTGGAACTGACGGCGTCTGGTGGGACGATGGGTGCGCCGACAGAGGCCCGCGAGCCAACCGTCTCGATGAATGACAGGTCAGAGACAAGCAACAAGAAACGGGTTGTTCCGCCGCCCTTTGTCGGTTCCTAGTCAGCCGCTAAACCCATGGCCGTCGTCATCGCGTCGTGATGATCCCCGTTGTGGCTTTTGAGAAGCGAGAAGGGACCGGCCACGCAAACAACGTTGCTGGGGCCAAGGGATGTGGATGGAGAAGATCAAAAGCGCCAATCTTGGCCGTTCCAAGCCCCGAATCCAATCCAGCCACGCCTTTTCACTCCACCAAATTTCGTGCACCCAATCCTCGCCGGCAGGGCTAGCAAGCAAGCTTTGTCATATCGATTGGCAAAAACAAAAGAAAGAAACGGAGAAAACATCCAACGGTGTTCTAGACCCACGGGTGCACCCTTCTGTACCCGCACCTGAAGAAGAAGAAAACGGGAAATCGGAAGCGGGAAAATCTGGGAAGATCGTCGGCGTCACCACGAGAAACAAGAAAGAAAAAGCAAGGACGAGCCCTGCTAGCGACACGCAGCGGACTGCTCCAGTGGCACGGCTGCAACACCGCAATCCCATGCAGGAGACGAGCGACCCACACACAGCTTCGTGTGGTTGATTCGATGCTTGTCTCATTTTCCCTTCTCATCGAGTTCCTGCGAGCCTGCTTGCGGAATAGTGTTCACCCTGCGGCGAATGGGGCTGCTGCAGACGGCTGCAGGCTGGCAGCTGGCAGCCGAACGGACGAGACAGTGGCCGGCGAGACAGGGCAGTGGGCGGCAGTCTGCGTCCTGTGCTCAGGCGACAGCGATGCGTGTGGGCTCGATCCTCCCCCTGGGAGAAAGCCTGCAACAACTGCCTGCTACCCTGCCATGCGCACTGGCCATGGATCGAGCGAGAGTGTGGGTGGGTGGATGAGTGACAGTGGGTGTGGTGTGAGCCAGGTTCAGCGCGGTTGAGACCATTGCGGAGACCAGCCCAAAATCTCACTGATCAGCGACATTGTCTTTTTTTTTAACAACAAAAAAAAAAAACGCACACATGGTACACACCCGTCGGGGGGAGTCGATGGCAGTGATGGCATCGCCTTCGTCCTGTACTCATGTTATCATGTTCTGGAACCGAACCTGCTCGACGCCGACCTTGTCCTCTTTCAGGCAAGAACTGATGGGTGCTGGCGCCCCTGGCCGCCCAGTACCTACCTGCGCAAGGGCCCATTTCTCCAGTCGCACACCCGGGAGCAGCCCTGTCGGCCTCCTGCAGCTTCAGTGCCCGCCTCCCGCATCGGCCCTTTCTCGCCCAAACTCGAGAACCACTGCCTGTTTACACAGGGGGCAGGGAAGCCGGCGAGGGCGACAGGGCGGCCTAGGAAACCCATGCTTGCCAGAAAGCGCAGCCCGCGGGCGTGCCTGCAGGCGTCGTGGCTTGGGACGCGGCATTTGGAGGAACATGGGTTACTCGAGTGAGAAGCGGCCAGTAATGTCCAAAAAAAGTAAAAACCTGCCAAAGTGTGTTCTTGGCCGTTCCGTGTTCTTTTGCTGTCCGAACAAAGGTGAGGATATAAAGCCACGCTAGCGGACGACACACAGATACGGCCTAGGTATGCACCCATGTAGATGAAAATGCAGTGGGACGGTAGACATTCCCGTGCCGTGGCCAGGCAGCGGGCAGAAGCATATGGGGTTTGTGCTGCAGCCCGTCCTGCCTTTACCAGCTGGGGGGTTTTTTTTCTTTGCGTGTCTCTCTCGCCGGGGGTGGGAAGTAGATGCAGGTGTGGGTGCTGGCCCGGCTGGCGCGTTTCAAAACGACGCCGACTAGCGCAGGCAGTTTGCAGCGGTCTCGACGCTGTGTGGACGGAGAGGAAGGTGCCACGGAACCACACTCGACTAGTGTCGAGGGCGTGCATTCGAACCTAGCAGTCGACGAGGGCTGTCCAATAATTGCTTTTTATTCCATCTTGCGAACGCCCGCTTTCCGTCCTTGACCAGAAGGGTATCTGGCCGTAAGGTCTTCCGTCGGCTCGGAACTCGTCGTTGCTCCGTCGCCGAAGAGACCCCTGTATCTTCTGCCAGCTGCCGTCGACGACCGTTAAGAAGAGCCTTGTGTAAGCAGCCGATGACCCCTCGCCGGGCCTCATAATGGGGTGCTACGGCATGGTTTGTGAGTGTGATTGGGGGCGTTTAGACTGCTTGGCTCCGCCGCACGGTGCTTGCTTTCGCTGACCGACAGTCCCTCCAGCCCGGTGCGGTTAGCATCGATCGTCGGCTCGTCCTGCTATTAATAACGACGACCCTGGACTCTGGGTGACGCTACCGCCTCCCAGCCATCGATGGGGGCCAGCGAGAATAGCTGCCCGTATGCAGATAGCAAAGCGGACATGACGCTGAAGGGCATGACTTGCAGTGCGAGGGTAGAGCACCATTGACGGAGACGGTAACAGGGCTCATTTTCGAACTACACAACGGACCTCGGCCGGCGCTTACACTTGGCTGATGCGAGCGCCCTCCAGGGTACCATGGCATTTCAACGTCGCATTCTCCATATAATCGTGCATCACCTGGCCCTGGCCGCGGAGCTCTTTGGACGGCGAGCAACCGGGTTGGCCAATGGCTTTCATGGTTCCAAGAGCTGCGTCGCCAACAGCTCGCCGTGCCCAATCTTTTTTTCTTCACTCGTTCGTGTTCCGCCGGGCCCTGAAAATACACGAATCAGCCAAGTTTCCGCCGTCGGCCGCGGCCTAAGTTATACAGATGCAGGCCTTGTCTTCCCCTTGTCTCGTCACGACATCCAAACCAGCCCAGCCACGCCACCGTCCGCTCCAGTGCTAACGATCCACCCCATCATCTTGTTCATAATGACGATCTACAGGGCGAGCCAAGGCCTCGAAACCCTAGACGAGCACTCGACGAGATCGAGCGCCGTGGCTTGATCCACCGCCTTGCCGAGATACCGTGTGCGGCACAGCTATTCAACCAACCGGGATTCGAGTTTGGTTGAGCAATACCACAGTAGCAAATGTCGAGGCAAGGGCTATCCTGGATGATCCGGTGCCGAGTGGGAGGCTATGGAACGGCAATCCGACTGGCCAGTCTTGATCTTGCCTGCCTTGTTTGGCGTCCCACCTCCATATTTGCACTTTATTTCTCCTCGCGATTCCATGGATCACATGAGTTGGACGTAGCAAAGTTTAAATTGCCGGGATCCATCCAGATTACCTCGTTATCTGCCGCGCGATGGGAGGTCCTGATTTTGGTGGCAAATGAAGTCTTCTTTCTGCTCTAAGCGCATTTGTATACTCGCTTCCACGGCGGCTCGGTGCTTTAATACCACGGCGCGGCAACCGCCATATGGCTAGCCGCAGCGCCCGCGAAACCAGATTCAGCCTCGCGAATAGCCGCCAGCACTTCTAAATTGCGGCGAGCAAGTTTGCTTGGCCCGGCTCGGGGATGGTCTGCCGGTGCATGCATGGGGCGGGCAATATCACTATCGGGTCGCACGTGCTGTACTGGGGGATGGCTAGAACCAAAGCCAACGCAAGTCACGGCAGGCGAGGCTTTCTGCAACATCAGTGTGTTCCCCTGGTCTGACAAAGCCAGCGGATGCCGGCAAGCCAGAACCCGTGTCTTTGCCAGAGATAAAGGGCCCAAACCTGGGCTTTGGCATGCCCCTGGGCGAATGAACACCCCATGCGGCCGCCAAGATACACTGTCCCACGCGGCGGCCCAATCTCGATGCCTCCCCCGGCGTTCACCCTGGCGCTAGCCCAGCGAGAGTGACACCGTACCCACACCTGAGAGGGTCCCTCCACGACAAGGAATCTGGAGTTGAAATGCGAGAAAGTGCGCGAAATAGCGGCGGGCAGAGACGAAATTCGTCACGCGCCATGGGCGACAAAACGGCCCCGTAGTGGAGGGAGAATTCCCACGCGGGCCGGCCATGGCGATGGGGCGGCATGGGAGGGAAACAAGGGACCAGCCGTGCCAGCAAAGCAGGCCAGTTGCCGTGGCACTTTTTTTTTTCTTACTATTTTTTCCATTCTCCCGTTTCATCTTTGGGACCACTCCCCATCCAGCCGTTGTCGGATGATTTGCCCGTTTCGGTACATGCTGCAAACCGTGCAGGAAAGGTCGCCGGGCATATCGGATTAACTAGGTACACGGAAGGGAGGCTGCTGTGAAAATCTGCTGCTGCCAACACAAATCCCGCCATTCTCTTCCCAACCCCAAACCCGCTAGCAGCATTGTCTCGGCATGTTGACTCCGGAATAAAGAGCAAGGTATACTAGTATGGATCGTGGGAGGCCGTCGCCCATCGCGAAAAGGTACCAAACCTGGGCAGTGCCGGCCATGGTTTAGGACAAGCCTCGAGGTTGGACCAGCCGGCATTAACATGCGACGGAGGACATGCTAGAAAGAGCGGCTTCGCTCGGTGCCCCAGGAAAAGGCGCACCAATGGAACCTAATGGTTTCGGCAAAGGTAGCATTCCAGACGGACCTGGCGGAGGGCGTTGGGTTTTGGGGTTGAGACTGGATTTCTCCAGATTGGCTTCTCCAACTTTCTCCAAATTGCTCTATTTCGGCCCCTGGCGCTCCTCTGCGGTGCCTGCAGCGGTTGGGCCTGTGCCTTTTGGGGTGCTCTGGCAAGCAGGGGAGGTAGATGCCGGGGTCCCCGGATATGGCATGGTCCTTTCACAAAAGGGACCGTCGTCAGGCTCAAGTCAGGTGGCCTCTGGTGCATTTCCGTTTTTCAAAGTTGGCCCGTTTAGGTTTGGCCGCTTTCCACCGAGCCCACGCCGGGACAGGCCAACCAGGAGGCGGGAGAGGCGGCTTGCTGACAGGAAAGGACGACGCTGGCAGGACAGGGCAGGTTGAAACGGATTTAGGGTGGGTTATTTCCAGCACATTGCAGGCGGGCAAGCCGAGCAGGTTGTTGCTCGTAAAGGTTTAGGCTTAATTGCAGACTTGCTACTGAAATAAAAGAGAAAAAAGTGATCAGGTGCACATCTAGCCCATGGCTTGTTGCGGGTCCAACGCACACACTCGCTGGCCCTGCGAGTTACTACAGTACCTCCATCTTGCCCTCGACTTCCACCAGTTGGCAGAGGGTAATAGCAAACCATGTACCGCCACCACTACCCGGCCGACTGCTTCAGGCCTGGCGCATGGTCGAATCCATCCCAAGAATCCGGGATGGTAACGTCCTTGCTGTTTCTCTTGCAGTTAGGATGCCGAGTCAACCAAACCTTTCCCCGCCCCGCGTCGTCCCATCTCTCATTCTCCGGCAATCTCTCTTCCTCCCTTCCGTAAACCATAGCGCTGCTTGGTCTGGCACTCTGGGTAACTTCGTATCCGCAGCCACCCAGACAGCTGACTGGTGGCACAGTGTGAATGTCCACGTTGCGTCTCTGGTGGGTTTAGGTAGATAGGGGAGGATGGGGAGTGGGACCGCTGACGAGCAGGGTCCTCACAGTGTCTTTGAGGTCAAAGCCCAGAAAGGCCAAAGCCCAGAACAGGTCTTGGTTTTCTCTCCCTCTCGTCACCTCGGCTTTGTGTTCGCAAGGGTCCCAGCCTCACACCGGGGTTGCGGTCCCCCGCTGTTGCAGAGACACAACACATGCGCAGTAATATCGTCGCCGTGCCGAGTAGTAATAATAATGGGTATGCGGTGTGTTGCGTCTGGTCCTCTACGTCCTCTCTGCGTCCTCTCTGCGTCCTCTCTGCGCCCTCTCTGCGTCCTGGCCGTCGATGTGGATTGAAATCCATGGCATCCCTCCTGGCTAGAGGCTGCGTCATTCCTGCATCGAGAAAAGCGAAAACAAGCATGAATTAACCCTAGCAGATCTCGCAAGCACGAGCCACCTGGAGTACGCACCCATCCATGGCGACAGCACAGACACCCACTGCTTCTCTCTCGCAAAGCCTCGCTGCCCCAACCCACCATCAAAGCCTCGCCGTCTACCCCCCCTGTTACCCCAGACTTTGCCAGCCAACCAAAGCAGCACGGACAGCTGGCAATCGAGCAAAAGAAACAATTATGGAGGGTGGACAATGCATAGCATAACGGGCACGCAGACTCGCAGACACGCACACGCACGCACACATGACAAGTCGCATGAACTGCCCAACAGCCTGTGCACGGGTCTTGCCACAGGTCCCTCTGCTTACCCCAAATCGAAACGGCCCGGGGCTCGAGAGCCGGGTGGCCACACGGCTGCTCTGTGTCTGGCCGCTCTCTTCCTCCAGGATTTGGAAGACGCTGCAGGTGTGGGTTGGATCGGTCATGGGCCAACCGTCGACGCCGGCCCTTTTGAGAGGCCGCTCCAGAAGGAGGTGGTGGGGTGGCCCGGCCAGCATGTGCCTCGAGCAGGAATCCATTGGACAATCGGAGCTCTCTCTGACGACGACGCCATGCACCATTTCTATTTCGGCTGGGTGGCTGGCGAGCTAGGTGTGAGCTCCATCGCCCGGCAGCATGCCGCTTTCCAATCACGCCGCCCGGCTTTCAGGTAGTGGGACCTTCCTCGTGTGTCGGCGCATCATCTCGGTGTCACTTAGGACTTTGCCGCTTCCCGGTTGGTGGTGGAATCTCTTTTGGCCGCTGGGGCAGATCGAGCGGCCAAGGAGCAAATAAATCAGTACACCAAATATGTTCCCGCCTCTGACGTCTTTCCTGCAGCTAATCGTCGCCATCAAGGCCTAGCCCACTCGGGCAGAAGCCCGACGTGGAAATTTTATCCGTTTTTCGTCCGCCATCACGCTATCCAAACTACAACTCCACAGGCAAGGCCGCCGTGCTCGCCCGTGGCCAGCCGTTTGGTGCGTGGCCATTGGTGCTTTGGTTGCAGCACCGCGGCTCCAGGGCCTGTTGCTGGCCCCATCGCTGTGCGGCCTTTGCTTGGCGTGCAGTGCTGGCCCACCACCCACCCCACGATGGACGGCGTTTGTGTTTCTGGACCCGGCAAGCCAGCCCAGCCCAGCTTGCCAGCCGAGGCTTGAGCCATTTCCGAAGCTGCCACCCGTTACCGAGGGCGCAATCCCTACCGCTGGGCCACGGGTGAGCGAGCCGGGCGGCGCGCCGGTGGGTACTGCACCCGCGTCTGGCAAATCAGCGTCGTACGGCTGGTGCCAAATAAAAAACAAAAGGAAAAAGGAAGAAAAAAGGGAGAAAAAGGCCGTGGCTGTGCCGGAGGATTCGGCCAGCCGGCGTTGGTTGCGTCGAGGCTGCTAGATCCGCTTCGTCCGAGCAGGCCTCTTAATGGGCGGCCTTGGCTGCAGCCACAGTCCACTGCCATTGTATCATCAACAGCCTCTCTGGGTAGGCGAAGCTGCATTGCAACCGCAATTGGGCCAGAGTGGTTGGATATGCACCCCCGAGCCGAGCTATGTCGCTGGTTCGAGCGAATCATTCGATGAGACCCCGTGACGCTCGGCATGCCATCTCCATGCCCTCCCCATGCCCTCCTATCGTGGGTAAGCGGGCTTCCGTCAATATCGTCCCGCTGCACCCCAATATCGTGCTGGAGAAGAAACCGCCCCTTCGCTTGATCGGCCATTGAGCAGCCGGCGTGGGAACTTTACCACACGTCCGGTACGGCACGAACGGCTTGCTTGTTTTCCCCCCTCCCTTGCCATATACACCCATAAGGGTTTGCCTGGATTGGCCGGCTTTCTTGGGAGCACTTTTCGGGCAACGGCAGTGAAGCAACGGGGTTTTCCCAAGGCCTTGGCCGTGCGAACTGTTGCAAGCTTCCAGATTGGACCTGGAGAAAAATCGTACGTGGCGATAGGCGGAGGCCACCACAATTACACACCTCTGTATTGCCGGCCCCAAGCCAACAGCAACCACACCCGAAGCCCGGCCGGGCCCCGTCGTAGAGTGGAGTGGAGGATTCCATGACGCGCTTGGTGTGCCGGACAGATGATGATGCATTAGAGGGACCCGAAGCCGAGCCAGAAGAAAGCTGCTCACTCCCCACGCCCTACCAACCCTTACCGTCCAGCCCGCCGTGGCTCGCTCCCCCGGCACTATCCAAATCCGAGGGAGGTGTGGTGATGGGCAAGGGTATCTCCAACAGCGGAACCCACCCCCATTCCAGACCCAGCAGCAAAAGAGGCAGGCAGGATGACATCCTTGTGCGTCCCACGGGGTTAGCTGGGCGCCGGAACCGGAACGACGACACAGGTCCAGGCGAGGAAGGAGGCCTGGCCCGCAGGTAATAAACATGCAGGGCGCGCGCCTCGGCAGTGGGGATGCCACGCACACCGGTGACAAGGGTTGGACGGCCGCTGCGCCGGCTGCGGCCAATCGCGCCCTGCCGTGTGTGCCCACCGGTGGGAGTACGGCTAAACTGGGGGACTGCTGCTTCCCTCGGTCTCGCCACAGCACTTCTTGTCGAAGGTGGCAGCAGGCGGGGACGTTGCCGTTAATGGCAGAGAAGACGACGCTGTGTGAGTGAGTGCTTGTCTTGCATGTTGCCTATCTGCCAAACGGTTAGGTTGGCTGGTGTGGCCCCCCCCTCGTTGCACCCAGTATGTCGTGCTGTGTCCTGCGACTACCACCCAACGTCCGTTTAAGCCGACGATGGCTCAGGGTATTGTATTCTTCCCCCTGCCTCCATCTTATCCGTATGTAGCTCTTGCTACGCCCACAGTCCATCCGCGGCATGCCCCTGCCACCCATGCACCTGGCCGAATCGAGGTCGCTCGTCAGGACGAACGGGAAGGAGGAAAACTCGACGTTGCCACTTGCTCCCGCCCCTTTTACCACTCCACGACGTAATATCGCCGAGCCTCAACCAATACCGAGCTATTTTGAAGCTAGGGATGGCAGCCAAAATTGACGGGACCCATTGGGCTAGCCAAAAGATTCGCCATATGGGCATTCTCGATCTTCCCCAAACAAGCCACTGGCGGCTGAAGTCCAACGACCTTCATAGTGCAGAGAGCTTCCCAGGCCTAGCAGAAAGCGCTAGCCAGCCTGCACCCACTCACATGGCCCATTGCCACGTTCGCCACGCCCCCTTTACCCGTCGGGTATTTCCCGTCTCTCCAATGCCAGGGGACGGGGCGAGCGGGTTGGGGGAAGATTGTTTTTCCCTTGTGGCTCTCGCCTAGCCTTTTCTGGTAGCCTCACATCATGGTACCTGCTGGTGTTAGCCATGAGGGCTACACACCACCGGACTTTGCGTCACCCTCTGTCCGCGTTGGGTTGCCGTCGTCCAAAAGGCAAAATGGCCAGGATGCGGAAGTAGATAGACCGGCTGCGTCCCGTTGGGTAACAGTAGCAACTAGCATTAGCTGGTGGCTTGAGGTGCTGTTCCACCACACCATAATTATACCACCTCCCTCGTTCCTCCTTCTACTCGGCCATGGGAGTCATTATCACTTCTGGGCACCGTGATACCTATTAGCCAGTTCGGGATGCGGCAAAACCCAAACCTCATATGTTGGGATATTGGCGAAAGGTCCTTGGGGACACCTAACAAGAGAAATGCCCTTGATGTTCTTCAACTCCATCAGGCGCCGGATGCAGGTGTCGCGTTAAGAGGTACAGTGTCGCCATGATGCTCCGAGGTTACTCTTGTGCTACCATTTCCTAATGGACTCCTTGCCGATCGCGCTAAAATTCGGGGATCCTTTGCTGTTCTTTAATACGCCCACGTGGGTACCTCTCCGCCTCCTAGGGCAGGTAACGCCACGCGCCGCGATCCAACGTGGCGGCCTTGCCTCTTGTCCAAGCGCGGGGACTACACACCCTGACCAGGCACATGATGGGCGACTTCGCCCGGCCCTCCGGGTTAATTGCCATGGGGGTGAAGCTTGCCATAACGGGCCCTCTCAACCGACCACGGATAGCTTGACTGCCCGTTGGCGCGTCCACCGTCCGCCGCCCCGGCCTGGCTCATAAGCCGATCCGACAGCAACAGCTAGCCCAACAGGTCAAAGTATGGGTGGGAGGGCCCTAGTGCCGAAACGAACGTGCCATCCTGTTGGGAGAGCCGCTATAGTCAGCCGGTGCTCCTAGGTCCAGCAAAGATGCGAGCATACAAGGCAAAAGGGCTCCACGCAGTGGTCGCCGGGCTGAGGCAGCCCGATCCTGAAATGTGGATTGCAAACTCGAGCCCTTTTCCGGAATATCGTGACGAGAAGCTGGCTGGAGGCATGTAAATGCGCCGCAAAGCAAAGCAAAGCTCATACCATCGTTGGCAACGACCGAGGCCCAAGACCGCGCCCTGTCAACAACGATGATATGGGTCATTTATCTGTCAAAAAAAGCTACATGTTGATAACCTTTGGGCCAAGCAATAACTTAAAGTTCTCGAGAAGCCCTGAACTGTCTTGCGGGTGATGATGGAGGCGGGCCCATCGGGTGAACTTTCTAACGAGGCTGCTAGGTGATATCGCTGGGTTCCCACAACCCTTTGTCCGGGGCTGAAACAATCTCTGAGCTGGGGAGGCTTGAGCCTCGGAGCGGTGTAGGCAAAAAGTTGAACGACGTATCGACACGCTGGATATAAATCTTGTTAATCATTTAAAGGATCTGGGTGTGTTTCGGCCATGCTAGGACGGTTGGGCAAAACCCTTTCCGGCATTCCGCATCCCTGTGGCATTTCCCCAGACGGCTCCAGTCAGCATTGGTTAGTTATAGGTGCAGCAGGAAAAAAAATAAACTTACATGCCACCAGTACCTTGAATGAATGCCTGGCTGATTTATCTGCATCCGATCCTTATATAGCTTAGATTCTTGCTCACTAGCCTTTCGACCTTGGCCAGGACGCGGCGGCACCTCCATTTGCCCGCGGCGGATGGTGAGCCACCTGGGGAAAAGACCGTGATATCTGCACCAAACGGGATGGAGTTGCAACCGAGATTGGTGGCAACCACGGCCAGCAAAAAAGCAAACGAGACGAAAAAGACACCGGCGCGGGCACCAGGGGTCCAGTAGTGGTCGAGGATGGCATCAAGAAGGTCCCACGGGTTCCAGTAGGCCGTGACCCATACCCCCTGGATCGAGGTGTTAGACGCGAGGCCAAGGAAGAAGACGAGGACTTAACTACCAAACACGCAAACACCCGGCAGCAGACCGGCATCGCGCGGCTTTTGCACATAGCGCGTGAGGTCGGGCTGATTGACAAGCATGGGCGACAGCGAACCCATGATGACGTTGATGCCGCTCATGATGGACCACCCCAAAGGTGTCGTGGCGGCAATGCGTGTCCGCTCCCGTTGGACGCATCCAAACTGGCGACGCCGACTCCTTCGCGCATGCACCAGCCGAACAAGCCGAAGCAAGCGACAGGCATAATGAAGCCCTCAACGGTAAATATGTAGTGGATGCTCGTTGGGTGGACCCAGGTCATTGGGGACTTGACGAGCCAGACGAGGAAGAAGGCAAGGAGCTGCTTGGAGGTAACGTCGGCGCCCGTAGGCAACGAGTTGGGCCACTCTTTCTAGGCGTCGCCAAAGATGCAGCGGAAGCAGACGCTGAGCAGGTTGCCGCCGTAGTAGGTCTGGATGCCGTACCAGATGATGCAGACGACGGCCCGAATGAAGACGAAGAAGTAGGCGTCGTACATGCCGATGACGGAGCGGGCGAGCACCGGGTAGCCGATGTGGTACATTGCGCCCGGGCGGGCTATGGCGACGACGGCGCACGAGGCGAGCAGGGCGCCAACGATGCACGAGATGAAGGCCTGCTGCCACGTCAGGCCGGTGGCGATCAGGCCTGGGCGGCGACGTTCCAGCCTGTGATGCCAAACATGGTGGAGAACCAGTACATGGGCAGGTTGAACCACGTCCATGGGTGGTGTCGGCTCCAGGTCCTTGTTGGACCAGCCCGGGTCTCCGATGGGTTGCTTGCCATCGGCTCTCTCCGTGGACGCCTCGAGCCAGCGGACCAGCGCATCTCTGGACTGGAACGGCGCTGCGGCGGCGGCTCTGCTGGGGATGGCGATGCGTGCCATGTTTGTCGAGATGGGCGAGACTGGTGCGTGCCCGGTGCCAAAACCGGTATACCACGGAAGGCAACGGCTGCATGTTGATCTTATATCGACAGCATCCAAAGGTAGCTCATGGGCTGCCATTCAAGCTAGCTGCCATCCTGGCCTGTGGGCTTACATCTCAACGCCCTGGTCGGGCGACCCTTAATCTTGGCTCTATTCCAACCGGGCGGCGACGCTCGAGCCCGCCTACGAAGCGCGGGAGCCAGCGGCTTCCGACTCTGATAGGCATGCGCCAAGAAGGCCGCCACGCGTAGCTATCGCTTGCACGAGATGTAAGCGGAGGAAGCAGAGGGTGTGTATGTCGCAGGAAAGTCTGAAAGGCAAGGAGCAGCACTATGACGCATGGCTGGCGCAACAGCGGCGGGTGCAGTGCGACGGCGCCCACCCGACTTGTAGATCTTGCGCCAAAGCAGACGCCTTCTGTATCTACGAGCGTCCTCTGCGCCCCCAGTACCCAGGGGGCAAGTCCTTGTAAGTCCTTGTGACGCGGCTGGCTGCTGTCGCAGTCTATGCACAGCTGACACTCTCGCGTAGGTACATCACGGCCTTGGAAGAACGCATCGCGTTCCTCGAGTCCCGTATCCCAGGCCTTGCCGAGGATCATTTTGAAGTGTCAGCTCCCGACCAGGGCCCAGCAGCCCCAAGCCCAACCGTGGCCTTCCCGTTGCAGTCAACGGGGAGCGATGGTGTGGCGGACGAGTTGCCGCCGTCGCCGCCCCGTTGTAGTCGCCGGCAAGTGGGCTCCTTCTTTGATGCAGAGTCCCCCTCGCTTGTCGACGGCGTAGCCTACTTATCGCTTCGCGCCTCGGGTATTGGAGATGGCGACGACGATCCTGAGCCATAAGACTGTCCAGGCATCCATCTTCCACAGCGCCAGGGGTAAGGAGGCCATCTTTGGAGTTGATCCTCTCCAGAATACCTGGCCAGCAGGACATGTGAGACATTTAGCGGAGGGCGTGACGGCACCCCCAGGGCTACTTCAGACATCGGCAGCGTCAGCGGCCTTCCCTGATCCACATGCCGCCAGTTTGTTGTTCGACGTCTTCTTTGACAGACTGCACACACACTGGCCTGTCCTGGATCGCAGTCTTTACATCCAGCTTTTTGACAATTAGTATTCCCACGACAGCGGCGCCATTTCGATCCAGCAGCGTGGGGCCCTCCATTTAATCTACGCCATCTCGGCCCGCTGCTTGCAGCTGACCAAGAAGCAGTGCAATGTCGACCCCGAGGTATATCTCGCGGCTGCCATTGAGCACATGGACTTTATCCTCGAGCAGCACGACCTCGTGACTGTGCAGTTCCTGTTGTTGCTGGCCTTGCATGGTTAAAGATCACCGTACGGCGCCAGAGCCTGGTCGCAGGTCAGACACGCCGTCACGCTCTGTATAGAACTGGGTTTACACCGGAAACGGCGGACACAGCCAAACCAAGGGTTAGGTAGCGGTGTTTGTGTCGACTCGAGAGCGGCAGAGATGCGCTGTCGCGTGTTTTGGGTCGTGTACTGTCTTTACCACTTGACCAGTGGCGTGCTTGGTCGTCCCTTTGCCATTGACGACAAAGACATTGACGCCGAGCTTCCCCAGTCCGAGGTTGCCCTGTGGGGCCTACAGGCAGGCCGCTCGTCGACAAGGAGACGGATACCTCGTCCGTTCTGCCGTGGTCCAACGTCCTGCCTTTTATACACATTATCAAGCTGCACCGCATCCAATCGCGCATCCATCGCCGCGTCTACCGCGTAGACAGACATTTGCCAGACGTAGGTGCCTATCCCAGGCTAGACGAGAAGATGGCGGCGCTGCAGCGCGAACTCGACGAGTGGAGGAGTACTGTGCCTTACCCACCGTCCCGATGGCCCTCGCAGTGTGCGGCGACCTGGATGTACGACCCTGAGAGCGTCCACCATGACAGCAGGGACTTCTTCGAGCTGCAGTACCACAAATCCGTCTTGCTGCTCTACACGGTGCTTCTCCCCACCCTGGATCCGACAGACCCGAGGTTCGGCACCACAGCGACGTCGGTGGCTGCCGTATGCACCGCTTACAAGAGGTTAGAGCAGCATCGCACCCTCAGCTACACCATGCTCGCGCTGCACTCGTGCTTTGTGGCGGGCCTGACACTCGTGTACTGCAGCTGGCGGGGTGGGCGGCGGGCCTTTAGCTTCGAGGCCCTCGACGCCGCGCGCGCCTGCAGCCAGAGCCTCACGATCTTTGGTGAGAAGTGGCCCGGCGCCGTCAAGTACCGCGACATCTTTGACGCGCTTTCGGGAAGCCCCCCGCGCGCCATGATGGCACATGGAGGCGACGAAGCCCCGCTCGTGCCGCTTTCTGGCCTGAAGGAGACGAGTGGGGACGCGCTGGGCGGGCGTCATTTGTCGACGAACCACATGGTGTCGGACGCTGTCGCTGATGCTTTTATGGAAGTCGACGAGGAGGCGCCAGGGTGGTGGCATTGCTGGCGAATGTTGAACGAGATGGTCCAGCCTGAAGGCAGTATTAGACAGGGGGCGTCTGCGGACAACCAAAACCATGAGCCCCAGATCATGTCGACAAGCGAATGGGATTTTGGAGGTCTCGAAGGACTTGGCTAGCCAGTATTAAATTCATTCGAATTCCGAGTACAAACACATGTTGTATCATGCCAATCTCCCTTTCTTGTATGGATACTGCTCCTGGAAGGCCTCAGCAATCTCGGTACGTGTTGCCACCCCACGCCCTCCTTCTTGCCAATGTACTCGACAAAGTCCCTCAGCGCGGCGAACCGACCCGGGCGGCCGGTGATGCGACAGGGCAGGCCAATAGTCATCATCTTGGGTGCTCCCTCCTGGCCCTCCTCGTACAGCATATCAAACGCATTCTTCAGGTGGTTGTAAAAGCCCTCGGTGTCGCGAAACCCAGGGCCAGCAGACAAGAATTTGAAGTCATTGCAGTCGTACGAGTAGGGCACCATTAGACACCTCTTGAGCTTTAGGCAGTCCCGCTCCATGGGCAAGTCGGTCCAGTACGGCACGTCGTCGGCGTAGGCGTCGCTGGCCCGCACCAATTCCTCGCCCAGCTCCTCGTACACGACCGGCACGAGGCTGCGGCTGTGGGGCGACGGGCGGCTGTAGTACCAGCCACGGGGCGCGTAGCCCGTCGGCGCCTTGAGCGACAAGACGGCCTTCTTGATGTACTCGCGCTCGCGGTCGACGGGGTAGTCATGGTAATTTATCCAGCAGTAGGCGTGCGACGCCACGTCGTGGCCGGCCTCGGCACAGCGCCGCGCCACTTCGGCGTTGCGCTCCAGCGCCTAGGCGACGGCGTAGAGGGTGAACTTGAGCCCGTGCTTGGAGAAGAGCCGGAACATGCGCCAGAAGCCCGCGCGCGAGCCGTACTCGTACTCGGACTCGACGCTGTAGTCCCGCTCGTTGATGCGCGGGTGCGCCATCAGGTGCTCACGCAGGTTGGGCTCGCCGATGCCGTCGCCGGCTAGCACGGACCGCTCGCCGCCCGGCAGTAGTGGATGTTGGCTGGGAGGCTGGCGCAGCACCGCACCGGTTGTGGATGGGTTTAACGCACCTCTTCATAGTTAATTACAAACGACACGGCGATCTTGGCATTGCCTGGCCATTTAATCTTCAATCCTTGTTCTCCGTATCCTTCGACATAGTATTATGTCTCTGGCATTTTGGCTGTGGGGATTCAGCGGTTCCAGTATAAGCCCAGGGGTGTGCTTAGGGGGTGAATTAGCGCGTTGTGGCGGATAGCTTAAGCTGGCACAGCAGCCGAAGCTGCGCAACCAAATGGCATCATCTTCTTATAAGAGGAATGACTAAAACGTCCATCCCTTCGGCGTTAGATGCCGATGGTGCACCCACGCATTCCCGATGCCGGGTCCCAAGATCCGATATGCATGAGTAGGCGCCGGCTTCTGCTTATCGAATTTGGTGGGGTTGCATCCATGTGTCGACCCCGCTCGTTCCTCGCCGACTCGGGACGTCGGCTGGACAGGTCTTATCTTCGGGGAGGGTATTCCGCCATCACCACCACCTCCTCCATGAGCCCAATGATGCTTGCTGCGGGCTTTGCCTAAGGTACTTGGATGAACGTCGGTTCGCATGCAGCGCGACATGCTGCATTAGTCCCTGCATTTGCCAACCCGACAAGCCCACTGCAGCGTCAATCCTTCCAGTGACATCATGGCCGCACAGCCAGAGCCATACCGGTGGACGGCATCCCATGCTGTGACAAAGATTCGATCTGGGGAGCTCACCGTCGAACGATTCGCGCAGTCTCTCTTGAGCCAGATAGCTGCTCGTAATAGCGACGTCCAGGCCTGGGCTTATCTCAATCCAGATCTTGTCCTCGAGCAGGCGCGAGCTCTGGATCGCATTCCCCTCCCGGAGCGCGGGCCGCTCCACGGAGTCGCCATCGGTATCAAGGACATTTTCTACACGAAAGGCAAGTGGCAGCATTCGACGAAGGTCGCCCAAGCTAACAAAGAATGGCCCAGACATGCCCACGTGCCACAACTCTCCCATCTACGCCAGCGACACGGCAGTGGCTGTAGATTCGGGCCCCGTCGCGATCCTTCGCCAAGCAGGCGCCCTGATTCTTGGGAAGACGACAACAACAGAGTTCGCGGCGACAGTGAATGGGACTGCCACCAAAAACCCACATGACCCTTTGCGCACCCCAGGCGGGTCATCGTCTGGCTCAGGGGCCGCCGTGGGCGACTCGCAGGTGCCTGTGGCGATCGGCACCCAAACTGGCGGCAGCATCATCCGCCCTGCCTCGTTTAATGGCATCTATGGCTACAAGCCCACCTGGAACGTCGTAAGCCGCGAAGGCCAGAAGATTTGCTCGCTCATCCTCGACACGATTGGAGTTTACGCCCGCTGCGTCGCCGACTTGCAGCTCATGGCCGATGTGCTCAACATTAAAGACGACGAAATGCCCACGGGCACTTTTTCGGTTCGCGGCGCAAAGTTTGGCTTGCTCAAAACTGTCGTCTGGCCACAGGCTGGGCCTGGGACCCAGGCTGCAATGGCCAAGGCAGCAGAGCTACTCCGCGACCACGGCGCCACGGTGGAGGAGCTGTCACTGCCTCCGGATCTTAACGACTTGCCCGAGTGGCACCGGACTGTGATCTCCACCGACGGAAGGAGTGCCTTCTTCCCCGAGTATGTCGTCGCAAAAAGCAAAATTTCCCAATTTGTAATAGACCAGGTGGAAAACTCGGCCGGGATTACTAGGCGCCAACAAATGGACGCATTCGATTGTTTGGCTGCAGCTCGGCCGAGGGTGGGCGAGATCTTGAGTGGATACGACGCCGTCATTGTTCCCAGCGTTCCTGATGAGGCTCCTCTTGGGCTGGAAAGCACCGGGAGCGCAGTATTCAACGTCATCTGGACAGTGAGTTTTTTCTTGTTTCTTCCAGCGGCCCCTATCATTCGCTAATCCCGGCACATCATTTAGGCCATGCACACTCCAGTTGTAAACATCCCGGGATTTTGCGGCGAGAATGGGATGCCGATCGGGGTGTCGCTGGTGGCTCCACGGTACCAAGATAGGAAGCTGCTGTATGTGTGCGAGGAAGTTGGGAAAATCTTTGAGTCGGAGGGAGGATGGGGCTCGAGGCGGACAACGGAGGGCTGCAAGTAAAGGGCACTAGAACCACACTTTGTAAGGCAGCAATAGATTTTTGGGAGTGAATGATTTCATGTTCTGTCACACGGGGATTAACCCCTTGACAAAGCGACAAGCCGAGTGGGCCAACAAACGACCTATTAGGAGGCCATGAGGCAAAGGAGCCTTCTGGTTGGGGCGGCTCAAAGCATTACAAGTTCCCCGCAGGTGCCAACCGCCTTTGGCGGGGAGCGCGGCAGGATTTACCCCTTTTAAATACGTACTTTAAAACCTTTATGTAAGCCGGTAAAAGGGTTATATAAAGAGGTTTCCTTTTCGAGGTTTTTCGAAAAGATTTTAATTTTTTAAGCATTTTTTTAAGGCTTTAAAAAATTATTAATATATGTATTTATACGCTGTTATGTTTATGGAAGAAACCTTAGTGCTGCGGCTAAGTACATGCAAATGGGGGAAAACCTTTGGGTTGGGCCTAAGGAGGAAAAACCCTATGCCTGCGTTCCCGCCTTTCTGGCGGTGCGCCTCCGTGGCGGTGTTAAACCGCTTTGGCTAACGCTTACTTTTCTCCACGCTCGACTGCTCGTAAGGGCTCCACCCGGGAATTAACCGTCCTCCCGCGTGCAGCCCCCTTTGCAGGGGGCCGACAAGGCCGCGTTTTGCTTGCTTGTGGTTAATTGGTTAATTGCTTCGTTATGTAATTTGCTAGGGCTTGCTAGGCCTAATCGTTATCGCTTCGGGGTTCGAATTGCCAATTTTATTCTGCTTGCCCAGGTGGTCCAGGGCATTTGGGAACCCTTCCTTTCCCCCCCCTTTTTTATTTTTTTGTTACTTTTTTTTACTAGCCCGTTATCGGCGTTCCTTTATTTGGTGCATTACGTGCGTTATTTTTTTTTGTTTGTGCTTTAAAAAGCCCCAACCTTTAAAGCACGTGCAAGGTAATAACCCTGCCAAGCACGTAAAAAAGGTGCATTCGAAAATCGGATTAATGGTGGTAGCGGACGGGTGCAAGGCGGTAACGCAAAGGTAAAGGAGGTAAGGGGGGGGGCTGCTATCGAAATCGATAAGGTTGTTGTAGTTGTTATCGGTTGTTTTATTGGCGTTGTTGGTTTTTGGTTGATTTGGCTTATCGGCCCTTATCGAATTTCGATCCTGGCAGGCCAAGGGCTTAAAAACAAAAAGTCCTTTGGTTTCGACGGGATTCGAACCCGTGGTCCTGGCGGGACCGGCCTGGTGCAAAGCCATTGCACCGCGAGGCCAAAAATTATTAATATATTAAAACTTTTTTTAACCCGATTTTTAATCCTTTTGTAACAAATAATTTTTTATTTTTTAAAATTGCTTAATAACGCCCGTTACTTTTTTTTCCAAAATAAGGACGAAATTATTATACAATAATCCGTTTTTTGCTTTTAGTAGTTAACGTTAAAAACCATTTCGTTGCATAAAGGTTTAATTGCACCGGGTATTTTTAAGGGTTTTATTGCTTTGCATTATTATTGCGCGTAATTTAAATTGTACAAAAGTTTTTAATTAGCTAAAGCGAAGCAAAAAGGAAAAGCGTGTAACGTTGTTATTTATAAGCTTCGTCCCTTTTTTATCGCCCAAATCCTTAATAGCGTTGCCGCGATTATACGCGCGTAAGCAATAGCTTTAATTAACAAATTAAAATTTGTAACTAAGGACGAGGAAAATATTATTGGGTTAAACGTTACTTTTATACCGTATTAATATTGCACCCGCCCGCCGTAATAGGATTACAAGCGTGCGCTTATTATTTTATACGAACCGAACGAAACCAATAACCGCGTGGTTAAACCGGCTTTACGTTAATTGCAGTTACAACGGATTTTGTTAAGCTTTAGCGATTGGTTATTCCATAACCGTTTGCACTAACCGCATTAAACAAATTTACTCCAGGTAACTGTCACGGTACGCGTCGGGGCACCTGGGGAGGAACCTAAGGCCGCACTTTTAGCGCGCCAACGTTACGCTTACAAAACCGCGACAGAACGCTAGGGACGCCCTGCCCAAATAGCTTCCTTTTCGTGCAATAACAAAGCCTTTTTTATAACAATAAGGTGTAAGCCGTGGCAATTTGTTGCACTTTAAATTTTCGGGACCCGATATTAACATGTTTCGTTTTTTTTTTTGCCAATAACTTGTTACGGTACGCGTCGGGGCACCTGGGGAGGAACTTGAGGCCGCACTTTTAGCGCGCCAACGTTACGCTTACAAAACCGCGATAGAACGCCAGGGACGCTCTGCCCAAATAGCTTCCTTTTCGTGCAACAACAAAGCCTTTTTTATAACAATAAAGTGTAGGCCGTAGCAATTTGTTGTACTTTAAATTTTTGGGACCCGATATTAACATGTTCCGTCCTTTCCTTTGCTAATAACTTTATAAAACGGTAGCACACCTTTTCGCTTACGATCGACCAACGTCGATACCTACCCCAAATCCTGCCGTATAATTTCGGAAAAACATTTCCATTTCCCCGATTTAGCTCCTTTAACCAAATAACCCGTTAGCGAATTACCGCCGCGGTTACACCATGCCCACCGCACCCGACGCCCCCGAAGCGGGCCTTTCGGGCCCAACAACAACAATTTTACAAAACGCCGTTTTTTTATTCCCAACCCTGCATTCCATACGCAAAGCAATTTAAAACGATTTTAACGATTACGCCGCTTTATATTTCGCTTTGCATTTAAAACGTTTTAACGAAGCTTAAGCCCAATTTAAATATATTTTCCGGGTTATAAAAACCCGTTTTTAAGTTATTAACGAATTGCTAGCGATATACCGCCAAAACGCCGATACCGCTTACGCTATAATTTCGAACCAAAAAATAACGATCCGCAAACTTTAAATTTAAATCCAGCAGCTATTTAACCAAACCATGCTTATACCAGCTATAAATACGCCCTTTTTAGCGCAGCCTTTTGGGGCCGCCGCGTTATCGCCAGCAATCCGCCCCCGAACGGTTACCTTCGAAATTTTTAAAAGCACAAAAATGGACCAAATCCAACGACAAAAGCATTATACCAATTGGCGCTTTTTGCTTAAAGTATAAATGGAATTATACCGGGCCGCTTTCCCAACGCCACTAAAACGCGTTCTTTTTTTATCCCAGCATTTGGGCAACAACGCTTTTGCTTTTATAAAAACGAAAATCGATTAAATTGTTACGGCCGGCGATAACGTTTTCCAATAGCCCGCCGGTTAGCGTAATTATTTAAACGTTATTAAAACGCTGGATTAAATTTACATTACTACCGATATATTAGCAAAAGCTAATTGGAACTTCGAATTATTTGCCCAAAGCAATTCCTTTTTCGGCGATTTTATCGGCAATTTTATTAAGTTTAGCGATATATACAACTTGCTTAACAATTTACGAGTACTGGCTTTTAGGCAAAAAGTAAACCGCTTATTGCATAAAGCCATTACGTTAATTATAAAACGCCCGGGACCCGACAACTTCAAAGGGTGGGTAAGCTTATTTCGGAACCTAACCAACAACATTGCCGACGATATTTTCCGGAACAAATAAAACGCTAACGCCCATTCCCCAGCACGCCATTCTAACGCTAACGATGCGCCGGGACCGGCTTAGCATTTAAACGCTATGGATTTCGACAAAATTACGATAAAGCCCCGACCCCCCTTTACTAACGCCCGAAAGGAGTACAAGCGTACCAATAACCTGTGCTTTTATTGCGGCGGGGCAGGGCATTAAACAACCGTTTGCATAAAAAAAAGGAAGCCAAAAGAATAGGCTTTGGGTACAATCGCTTTTAAAGCTATTAGCGTTTTGCCAACGACTTTTTAAAAGAAATAAAAATGTATTTACATTTAATAGGACCCAATTTTACTTTTTTATTTTATAACGAGCTTTTTGCCGAAAGAACGCTACCAATCCGGTGCCGCACCCTTTTAAATACCGGATGTTCCCCATAAGCATTTATCGATAATACCTTTGCGCATAACCATAACCTGCTACGCTTTGCCCTGCCCAAGCCCATTCCTTTAAAGTTAGTTAATGGCAAGGTTACGGGTTATTTCCGCGAATGCGTTAAAATGCGCTACCGCATCGCTTGCCAAACAAAAACGCTTATTATGTACATTTGGCCATTGGGGACGGGAAGCCCTAACATTATACTAGGGCTTTTTTGGCTACGCCATTACAACTTTTATATCGATTAAATAGCGGGCTTAATAATTATGCACGGCATTACGTTATTAAAATTAAACCCGAACGCTAGCAACCCATTACGCAACCGCTTAAAAAACGACGATAACGAATTTAACCCCGCAAATATACGCATGTTTAACGCTCCCAATTTTATGCTATTTTGCAAACAAAAAAGCGTGCAATTTAAACGAACAACCATGGCGGAGCTTTACGCTAAAACTTGCCCCGAACTTTTAATACCTTTAGTAAGCGCCAACTAGCTTGCTAACGATACGCCAATGGAAATTTTCCGTTCCATTTTAACTTTATCCGATAAAATCTTTCGGAATATGCTAAAACCACGCTTAGCCGCATTTTAGGATTAGGTCGAAAAAGCACTACATTTCCGGCGCATTTTTAACGATAATATCCAAAAGTACTTGGATAGCAAACCCCCCGTTACGATAAAAGAAATTTTACAGCGTTTTTTTTACGAATTCCGCAATTTAGCGTTATGCTTTTTTCCCCAAAACGCCGATAAATTGCTACCGTACCGCCCTTCCAACCATAAAATCAAATTATTCCCAAGCAAAACGCCCCTTTATTACCATAACAAATTTATGTTCCAAAAGGAGCTTCGAATTGTTAGGAAGTACTTAAACGAACATTTAGCGAAAGGCTTTATACGCGATAGTATATCGCTAGCGGTTGCCCCGGTTTTTTTAGCAAAAAAGCCCGGGGGGGGAGTCCGCGTTTGTATTAATTACCGGGGTTTAAACAACGTTACCGTAAAAAACAAATATTTTATCCTTTTAATTAAAAAAATATTGGACGCCTTTTCGAAAGCCAAGTATTTTACCAAATTGGACATTATTGCAGCGTTTAACCGTTTACGAATTGCCCCAAAAAACGAATAAAAAATAGCGTTTATTACCAAGTTCGGCTTTTTCGAATGCTTGGTAACGAATTTCGGCATAACAAGCGCTTTTAGCTTTTTTCAATATTATATTAACCGCACTTTATTAAATGCATTAAACCGTTACGTTATAATATACCTCGACGACGTTTTTATTTACAGCAAAACGCGAGCGGAATACCGGCGCCACGTTCGCGTAATGGTCCAAAAACTCGCCGACGCGGGCCTTACCATCGATATTTGGAAGTGCAAATTTTTAATACAAAAAACCAAATATTTCGGTTTAATTATTTTAATTACGGGAATTTGCATAAACGAAAAAAAGGTTAAAACAATTCGCTAATAGGAATAGCTTACAATTTTAAAGGAATTCTGCCGTTTTATAAGCTTTGCTAATTTTTATCGCCGGTTTATTAAAGGTTTTTCCGCTATCGCCAAACCTTTCCATTTATTAATAAACGAGCAGTTATAAATGCGCCAATGGCTTGCCGAAGCAACGGCAGCCTTTTACCAATTTAAAACCGCTTTTTTTTCGGACATTGTGCTTGCACATTACAACCCAACCCTTAAAACAATCGTAAAAACGAACGCTTCCGATTGGGCTACGGGCGGGGTGCTATCCCAAATAAATGCGCTTGGGGTACGCCGGCCCGTCGCTTTTTTTTTAGCCAAGCACTTACTAGCTAAATGCAATTACGAAATTTACGATAAGGAATTGCTTGCGATTATACGCGCTTTTAAAAAATGGAAACCGGAGCTTTAAAGGACCGAAACGCCAGTAAAAGTTTGGACAAACTATAAAAACTTACAGTTTTTCGTTACCACCAAACTGTTTAACCAGCGGCAAATACGTTAATCCGAATTCCTTAGCAATTTTAAATTTTAAATCGTGTACAAGCCAAAAAAAATAGCCATTGTGCCAAACGCCCTTTCCTAACCCCCCGGCGTTAAGCCAACGCTCCACGATATTGTTGCAAACGAGCGCGTTGCTAATAAGCATAAAATCCTTTTCCCTTTAAAACAATGGGCAAATAAAACGCCGGCGCAACTTTAATGTTTTTTTTTGTACTAGCTAAATATTTTCGAACTTATCGATGCGCTTATTAATAAAAATTACTTCGCGTTTAAGCTTTATTAAAACTTGTTACAATGCTTTGCCGACCCGAACATCCGCTATTTCCCAACGTTTTTGCGCAAAACGTTTAGGGTTGTTAAAACCAATTGCTAAACGATTCGGGGGCGCATTTACGTCGAAAAAAAGCTATTTATCCCTTTAAACGATGCCTTTCGATTGCAAATATTGCACAAAGTGCATAGCTTACCATTTGGCGGCTACGCAAAAAAAAGCAAAACATACGATTTGTTGCGAAAATTATATTTTTGGCCAAAACTTTCCCGGAACGTTAGCGTTTTTGTCCGGGGCTGCCATTTTTACAAAATGGTTAAAAAAGGAAAACATTTTTTTAGCGGGCTATTTTAGCCGTTGCCAATCCCGTTTAAACTATGGGCAAATTTGTTAATGGATTTTGTCGGCCCGTTACCGCCGTATAAACGCCGGGGTATTATTTATACCAATATTTTGGTAATAATGGATAAATTAACAAAAATAAGGCATTACATTTTAATAAATACCATCGACGCGGGCAGCTTAACAAACGCTTATTTATCGGTAGTGTACCGCTAATACGGTACCCCCAAAACCATCGTATCCGATAAAGGGCCTTAATTTGTATTTAACTTTTGGCGGAAATTGCAGCAACGTTTAAACGTTACCTTAAAAAAATCGTTGGCGTTTTATCCAAAATCCAACGGGCAAACGGAAGTCCTAAACGCGTATATAAAACAATATTTCCGTAGCTTTTGCTTTTACTATTAAAACGATTGGATTAATTGGCTTTTATTAGAAAAATTTGCTAGCAACAATTAAATATCGAAAACGACGGGAATTTTACCGTTTTTTGCTAATTACGGGTGGAACCTTTTTATAAAATCCGAACCAATTCCCCCCCCGAATACCAACGATACGCCGGCAAAGCAACGGGAAATTTACAATGCGTTTACGATAACCGATAAAATCCAAACAATCCTTAATTATATTAAAGCAATAGCAGCCGCAGCCCAAAAACGGTACGAAAAAACGGCCAACCGCTACCGAACCAACCCAAGCACGTTCGTTACAAAAAATTAAATTTAAATAAATACAAAAAACATAACATTTTTAAAGCCAACCTTTAAATTAAACGACAAATGGATTGGCCCGTTCCTTGTTACCAAAGTTTATAAACGAGTTTTAACCGTTAAACTCCCGCCCCAATACCGCTTGTTCCCCGTTTTCCACACTTCGTTAATCCAACGGGACCATCCGGAATTGCCGGAACAAAACGCTATTAACAAAAAATATAATTAGCGAACCACCGGCGTTTTTTTAACGAAAAGGGAAAATACCAATAACAATAACAAAAAATGGTTTTTTAACAAAATTCTCGATTTTAGGAAAACGCGGGAAAGCTTTTAGTACAAAGTTAAATGGCCCGCACTTTACGCCCCGATTTGGGAACCCTACCGCAACTTCGAAAAAGCAAACGACCGCATCCGGAACTTCCACCGTTCGCACCCAAACAAACCCGAACTACCGAACTAATAGTACGAACTAAAAGCGGCATAACCTATACAAAAAACAACGGGCCCGGCGTTCCGCTAGCGTTAAAAATAATAAATACCAAAACGCAAAGGCCGCCCAAAAAAAGCTTAATTGCTATTAATACAATCCTTTATCGGGACCTTGGTTTAAAAATAACGTGCCGCACACCGGCGATACGCAAGCGGTAAGCTAAAATTAACGCGGAAAAACGGCGCCATAACGCTAAACCATTATTGCGCGCCAAAACGCGCTAAAGCGCGCAAAAAACAAACATGCGCCCGGAAATACCCAAACGCCGCGCTAGCCAAACCTTAAAACCAAGCCAAAAAAAAAACGACCAAACGCCGCGCTTAAACATTATTATTTTTAAACCCCGAAAATTTATCTTCCAAAAACAACGATAAATCGTTAGCGGCCTGCTCGCCGCTACCCGCCTTTACCATAACAATTTCCTTTATTTCGCTTTCCGAAAACGATAACAACGACGAGTTGCTAACGGCTTGCCCGCCGCTACCCGCCCCCAAAAATAACGACGAAAAAAAAAATTACCCTTTTCCCGGTACATTTACCAATCCTTTTTAAAAAAAAAGGGATGGCCGGGAATTTATGCTAAGCAAAGGACATTATTTTAAGGAATTGGTTAAAGCAACCCCCCGTTACGAGCAAAAAATTCCGGCGCGCCGCTAAATATACGGTATTATTCCAATCGTTCCCGTCCTCGGCAATAGCCGCAAGCTATATAATATATACAATTTTGTAATATTCCTAAACATAAGCCTTTTTAGCGGCATGCCAAATCGTATGTTCCGGGTCGCCAAAAAAAAGCCGCACTTTCGCCCGGTCCTTTTAAGCCGGGAAACGAAAAAAATGGTAACGAAATTGGGTGCTAGCTAACGAAATGGCGATAGCGCGCCGCTAATACGCTAAAATAGCAAAAGGGGCGGGCTAAAGCTAACGTTAAAATTTTGTAAAAAAAAAATAAAAGCGAAACGCAAAAACGCTAGCGAAACGTTTATTTGGCGCCGGTTTTGGGGGCTATTTATGCAATAAAAGCGCCGTTTAACGGCGTTAGCGGCCTCGAAACCACGCATAAAATGGGTGCACATGCGCGCAGCACGCGCGCGAATGTCCGCCGACAAAATGTACACGTCCTTAGCAACGCCGGTAAAATCCAAAAGGACCGGCGTTCCGTCGTTAACACGAAAAAAGCCTTTGTAAGCGGCGGCCAAGCGCTTAAAATCGCAAAGGTCTTTTTTTATGTAAAAAAGCGGCTGCGAACCGGAACGTTAGCAATGCGCCGGCAAACTTTAATTAATAAAACGCACTTTGTTACAATTATCCTTTTAATCCTAACATTAATAATATCGAACGCTTAAATAAAGTTGCAACCCGTTACCGTCGCGCTAAGGCTTCGGACCCGGGCCCACGCGATAAAAACTTTAAACAAAATGCACCAAGCCCGGAATGTTATTTTTATGCTAATTAATTAGCGTACGGAACGTTAAAAAGCAAGTAACGGCGCGAAGCGGATAGCGCGCTATTGTGCCGGCGCGGATTTCGCGGGCGTTTATATTATTAATTGGTATAACGGAAAGGAGCGAAAAGGGAACGAAACGACAATAAAGATACAAAGCAACGATAGCGTTAAGCCGGCGGATTAAAAGATTGTAATGGTAAAAATGGTAATAGTGGTTAAAGGAAAAAGTTAAGCGGACGTAACGCGAGGCGGGGAAGGAATTAAAAGAACGGCGAAAAAACGCTAACGCAACGCGGGGACTCCGCTTTGGGAAGGCGGTAAGCGAGGCATTGCAAGCCCGTGCGCAAAAAAAAAAAAAAAAAAAAAAGCGCTCCAAGCAAACGAAGCTATGCACGCAACGCCACACCGGCGCAGGGCATTACGTTAGCGCAATTAAAACAACTGCGATTTTGTAGTAGGGTATTGTTACGGTACGCGTCGGGGCACCTGGGGAAGAACCTAAGGCCGCACTTTTAACGCGCCAACGTTACGCTTACAAAACCGCGACAAAACGCTAAGGACGCTTTGCCCAAATAGCTTCCTTTTCGTACAACAACAAAGCCTTTTTTATAACAATAAGGTGTAAGCCGTAGCATAACTTTGTAAAACGATAGCACACTTTTTTGCTTACGATCGACTAACGTTAATACTTACCCCAAATTTTACCGTATAACTTTGGAAAAATACTTTCATTTCTTCGATTTAGCTTTTTTAATTAAACGACCCGCTAGCGAATTACCGCCGCGATTACACCATGCTTACCGTACTTAACGCCCCCGAAGCGGGCCTTTTGGGCCCAATAATAACAATTTTACGAAACGCCGTTTTTTTATTCCTAACCTTGCATTTTATACGCGAAATAATTTAAAACGATTTTAGCGATTACGCCGTTTTATATTTTGCTTTGCATTTAAAACGTTTTAACAAAGCTTAAGCCCAATTTAAATATATTTTTTGGGTTATAAAAACCCGTTTTTAAGCCATTAACGAATTGTTAGCGATATACCGCCAAAACGCCGATACCGCTTACGTTATAATTTCGGACCAAAAAATAACGATTCGCAAATTTCGAATTTAAATCCAATAGCTATTTAGCTAAGCCATGCTTATACCAATTACAAATACGCCTTTTTTAGCGCAGCTTTTTAAGGCCGCCGCGTTATCGCTAGCAATCCGCCCCCGAACGGCCACTTTCGAAATTTTTAAAAGCATAAAGGTAAATTAAATCCAGCGATAAAAGTATTATACCAATTAGCGCTTTTTGCTTAAGGTACGAATAGGATTATACCGGGCCGCTTTCCCAACGTTACTAAAACGCGTTCTTTTTTTGTCCTAGCATTTGGGCAACGACGCTTTTGCTTTTATAAAAACGAAAATTAATTAAATTGTTACGGCCGGCGACAACGTTTTCCAATGGCCCGCCGGCTAAAGTAATTATTTAAACGTTATTAAAACGCTAAATTAAATTTACATTATTACCGATATATTAACAAAAGCTAATTGGAATTTCGAATTATTCGTTTAAAGCAATTCCTTTTTTAGCAATTTTATCGGCAATTTTATTAAGCTTAACGATATGTACAATTTGTTTAATAATTTACAAATATTAACTTTTAAATAAAAAGTAAACCGTTTATTGCATAAAGCCATTACGTTAATTGTAAAACGCCCGGGACCCGATAATTTCGAAGGGTAAGTAAGTTTGTTTCGGAACTTAGCCAACAATATTGCCAACGACATTTTCCGGGGCAAGCAAAACGCTAACGCTTATTTTTTAGCACGCTATCCCAACGCTAACGATGCGCCGGGACCGGCTTAGCATTTAAACGCTATGGATTTCGATAAAATTACGATAAAGCCCCAACCCCCTTTTATTAACGCCCGAAAAAAGTACAAACGCATTAATAATTTGTGTTTTTATTGCGGCGGGGCGGGGCACCAAATAACCGTTTGCACAAAAAAAAGGAAGTTAAAAAAATAAGCTTTAAGCATAATCGCTTTTAAAGCTATTAGCGTTTTGCCGATAACTTTTTAAAAAAACAAAAATGTATTTACATTTAATAAGACCCAATTTTACTTTTTTATTTTACAACGAGCTTTTTGCCGAAGGAACGTTACCGACCCGGTGCCGTACCCTTTTAAATACCGAATGTTTTTTATAAGCATTTATCGACGACATTTTTGCGCATAACCATAATTTGCTACGCTTTGCCCTGCCCAAGCCCATTTTTTTAAAGTTAGCTAATGGCAAAGTTACGGGCTATTTCCGCGAATGCGTTAAAATGCGCTACCGCATTGCTTGCTAAACAAAAACGCTTACCATGTACATTTAGCCATTAAGGACGGGAGGCTTTAATATTATACTAAAGCTTTTTTGGTTACGCTATTATAACCTTTATATTAATTAAATAGCGGGCTTAATAATTATGCACGGCATTACGTTATTAAAATTAAACCCGAACGCTAGCAACTTATTACGCAACCGTTTAAAAAACGACAATAACAAATTCGACCCCGCAAATATACGCATGCTTAGCGCTTTTAACTTTATGCTATTTTGCAAATAAAAAAGCGTGCAATTTAAACGAACAACCATAGCGAAACTTTACGCTAAAACTTGCCCCGAGCTTTTAATACTTTTAATAAGCGCTAACCAGTTCGCCAACGATACGCTAATGGAAATTTTCCGTTCCATTTTAACTTTATTCGATAAAATTTTTCGGGATATGCTGGAATTACGCTTAGCCGCATTCCAAAATTGGGTTAAAAAGGCACTACATTTCCGGCGCATTTTTAACGATAATATTTAAAAATACCTGGATAGCAAGCCCCCCGTTACGATAAAGGAGATTTTATAGCGCTTTTTTTACGAATTCCGCGATTTAACGTTATGCTTTTTTTTTTAAAACGCCGATAAGTTATTACCGCACCGCTTTTTTAACTACAAAATCGAGCTATTTCCAAGCAAAACGCCCTTTTACCATTATAACAAACCTATGTCCCAAAAAAAGCTTCGAATTGTTAAAAAGTATTTAAACGAATATTTGGCGAAAAGCTTTATACGCGACAGTATATTGCTAGCGGTTGCCCCGGTTTTTTTAGCAAAAAAGCCCGGGGGGGGAGTCCGCGTTTGTATTAATTACCGGGGTTTAAACAACGTTACCGTAAAAAATAGGTATTTTATCCCTTTAGTTAAAAAAATATTAAACGCTTTTTCGAAAGCTAAGTACTTTACTAAACTGGATATTATTGCGGCGTTTAATCGTTTACGAATTGCTTTAAAAAACGAATGGAAAATAGCGTTTATTACCAAATTCGGCTTTTTCGAATGTTTGGTAGCGAATTTCGGCATAATAAGCGCCCTTAATTCCTTTTAGTATTATATTAACCGCACTTTATTAAATGCATTAAACCGTTACGCTATAGCATACTTTAATAACGTCCTTATTTACAACAAAACGCGAGCGGAATACCGGCGCTACGTTTGCGTAATAATCCAAAAATTTGCCGATGCGGGCTTTACTATCGACATTTGGAAGTACGAATTTTTAGTACAAAAAACCAAATACTTCGGCCTAATTATTTTAATTACGGGAATCCGCATAAACGAAAAAAAGGTTAAAACAATCCGTTAATGGAAATAACTTATAACTTTAAAAAAATTCCGCCGTTTTATAAGCTTTGCCAATTTTTATCGCCGGTTTATTAAAGGTTTTTCCGTTATCGCCAAACCCTTTTACTTATTAATAAGCGAGCAGCTATGGGTGCGCCAATAGCTTGCCAAAATAACGGTAGCCTTTTATTAGCTTAAAACCGCTTTTTTTTCGAATATCGTGCTTGTACATTACAACCCAACCCTTAAAACAATCGTAAAAACGGACGTTTCCAATTGGGCTACAGGCGGGGTGCTATCCTAAATAAATGCGCTTAAAGTACGCCGGCCCGTTGCTTTCTTTTTAGCCAAGCATTTATTAGCTAAATGCAATTACAAAATTTACGATAAGGAATTGTTTGCGATTGTGCGCGCTTTTAAAAAATAAAAACCGGAATTTTAAAGGACCGAAACGTTAATAAAAGTTTGGACAAACCATAAAAACTTACAGTTTTTCGCTATTACCAAGCTGTTTAACCAGCGGCAAATACATTGGTTCGAATTTTTTAGCAATTTTAAATTCCAAATTGTATATAAGCTAAAAAAAATAGCCATTGTGCCAAACGCCTTTTCCCGACCCCCCGGCGTTAAACCGACGCTTTACGATATTACTGCAACCGAGCGCGTTGTTAATAAGCATAGGATTTTTTTCCTTTTAAAATGGTGGGCAAGCGAAACGCCGGCGCAATTTTAATGTTTTTTTTTGTACCAATTAAATATTTCCGAACCCATTAACGCGCTTATTAACAAAAGCTATTCCGCGTCCAAGCTTTATTAAAATTTGTTACAATATTTTACCGACCCGAATATCCGCCATTTCCCAACGTTTTTGCGCAAAACGTTTAAAGTTGTTAAAGCTAATTGCTAAGCGATTCGGGGGCGCATTTACGTCGAGGAAAGGTTATTTATCCCTTTAAACGATGCCTTTCGATTGCAAATATTGCATAAAGTGTATAATTTACCATTTAACGGTTACGCAGGAAAAAGCAAAACATACGATTTGTTGCGAAAATTATATTTTTGGCTAAAACTTTCCCGGAACGTTAGCGTTTTTATTCGGGGTTGCCATTTTTGCAAAATGGTTAAAAAAGGAAAACATTTTTTTAGCGGGCTATTTTAGCCGTTGCCAATCCCGTTTAAACCATGGGCAAATTTGTTAATGGATTTTATCGGCCCGTTATTACCGTATAAACGCCGGGGTATTATTTATACCAATATTTTAATAATAATGGATAAATTAACAAAAATAAAGCATTACATTCCAATGGATATTATCGATGCGGGCAGCTTAGCAAACGCTTACTTATCGGTAATGTACCGTTAATACGGTACCCCCGAAACCATCGTATCCGATAAAAAGCCCCAATTTGTATTTAATTTTTGGCGGGAATTGCAACGACGTTTAAGCGTTACTTTAAAAAAATTGTTAGCGTTTTACCCGAAGTTTAACGGGCAAACGGAAGTTTTAAACGCGTATATAAAGCAATATTTCCGCAGTTTTTGCTTTTATTATTAAAACGATTGGATTAATTAGCTTTTATTGGGAAAATTCGCTAGCAATAATTAAATATTGGAAACGACGGGAATTTTACCGTTTTTCGTTAATTACGGGTAAAACCTTTTTATAAGATTCGAACCAATTCTTCCTTTAAATACCGACGATACGCCGGTAAAGCAACGGGAAATCCATAATGCGTTTACGATAGCCGATAAAATTTAAATAATTTTTAATTATATTAAAGCAATAGCAACCGCAATTTAAAAACGGTACGAAAAAGCGGCTAACCGTTACCGAACTAACTTAAGCACGTTCGTTATAAAAAATCGAATTTGGGTAAATACAAAAAATATAACATTTTCGAAGCTAACCCTTAAGCTAAACGATAAATGGATTAGCCCGTTCTTTATTACCAAAGTTTACAAACGAATTTTAACCGTTAAATTTCCGCTTTAATACCGTTTATTCCCCGTTTTCCACATTTTGTTAATCCAGCGGGATTATCCGGAATTGCCGGGATAAAACGCTATTAATAAAGGATATAACTAACGAATTACCGGCGTTTTTTTAACGAAAAGGGAAAATACCGACGATAACAATAAAAAATGGGTTTTTAACAAAATTTTTAATTTTAAAAAAACGCGGGAAGGCTTTTAGTACAAAATTAAATGGCCCGCATTTTACGCCCCAACTTAAAAACCTTGCCGCAACTTCGAAAAGGCAAACGACCGTATCCGGGATTTTTACCGTTCGCACCTAAACAAACCCGAATTATTAAATTAATAGCACGAACCAAAAGCGGCACAATTTATATAAAAAACAACGGGCCCGGCGTTCCGTTAACGTTAAAAGCAATAAATACCAAAACGCAAAAGCCGTTTGAAAAAAGCTTAATTGCTATTAGCACAATTTTTTATCGGGATTTTGGTTTAAAAATAACGTGCCGCACGCCGGCGATACGCAAGCGGTAAGCCAAAATTAACGCGGAAAAACGGCGTTATAGCGCTAAACCATTGCCGCGCGCCGAAACGCGCTAAAGCGCGCAAAAAATAAACATGCGCCCGGAAATACCCGAACGCCGCGTTAGCTAAACTTTAAAACCAAACCAAAAAAAAACGACCAAACGCCGCGTTTAAACATTATTATTTTTAAACCTTAAAAATTTATTTTCCGAAAATAACGACGAATTGTTAACGGTTTATTTGCCGTTACCCGCTTTTATTACAACGACCTTTTTTATTTCGCTTTTTAAAAACGATAATAATAACGAATTGCTAACGGTTTGCCCGCCGCTACCTGCTTTCGAAAATAACAACGAAAAGGAAAAATTACCTTTTTCCCGGTACATTTACCAATCCTTTTCGGGGAAAAAGGGAATGGCCGGAAATTTATATTGGGCAAAGGATATTATTTTAAAAAATTGGTTAAAGCAACCCCCCGCTACAAGCAAAAAATTCCGGCGCGTCGCTAAATATGCGGTATTGTTTTAATCGTTCCCGTTTTCGGCAATAGCCGCAAATTATATAGCATATACGATTTCGTAGTATTTTTAAATATAAACCTTTTTAGCGGCATGCTAAATTGTATATTCCGGGTTGTTAAAAAAAAGCCGCACCTTTGCCCGGTCCTTTTAAACCGGAAAACGAAAAAAATGGTAGCAAAGCTAAATGCTAGCTAACGAAATAGCAATAACGCGCCGTTAATACGTTAAAACAACGAAAAGGGCGGGCTAAAACCAACGTTAAAACTTTATAAAAAAAAAACAAAGGCGGAACGCAAAAACGCTAGCAAAACGCTTATTTAACGCCGGTTTTAAAGGCCATTTATGCAATAAAAGCGCCGTTCGGCGGCGTTGGCGGTTTTAAAACCACGCATAAAATGGGTGCATATGCGCGCAGCACGCGCGCAAATATCCGCCGATAAAATGTACACGTCCTTAGCAACGCCGGCAAAATCTAAAAGGACCAGCGTTCCGTTGTCGATACGAAAAAAGCTTTTGTAAACGGCGGCTAAGCGTTTAAAATTGTAAAGGTTTTTTTTTATGTAAAGGAGCGATTGCGAACCGGAACGTTAGCAATGCGCCGGCGAACTTTAATTAACAAAACGTACTTTATTACAATTATCCTTTCGATTTTAACATTAATGGCATTAAACGCTTAAATAAAGTTACAACCCGTTATTATCGCGTTAAAGCTTTAAACCCGGGCTTACGCGATAAAGATTTTAAATAAAATGTATTAAGCCCGGAATGTTATTTTTGTATTAATTAATTAACGTACAAAGCGTCGGGAAATAAGTAACGGCGCGAAACGAATAACGCGCTACCGTACCGGCGCGGATTTCGCGGGCGTTTATATTATTAATTGGTATAACGGAAAAGAACGAAAAGGGAACGAAACGATAATAAGGATACGAAGCGACGATAGCGTTAAACCGGCGAATTAAAAGATTAGGGTTAGGGTTAGGGTTAGGGTTAGGGTTAGGGTTAGGGTTAGGGTTAGGGTTAGGGTTAGGGTTAGGGTTAGGGTTAGGGTTAGGGTTAGGGTTAGGGTTAGGGTTAGGGTTAGGGTTAGGGTTAGGGTTAGGGTTAGGGTTAGGGTTAGGGTTAGGGTTAGGGTAGGG
>NW_008804548.1:4416518-4530045 GCF_000145635.1 Gaeumannomyces tritici R3-111a-1 | reverse complement strand
TAACCCTAACCCTAACCCTAACCCTAACCCTAACCCTAACCCTAACCCTAACCCTAACCCTAACCCTAACCCTAACCCTAACCCTAACCCTAACCCTAACCCTAACCCTAACCCTAACCCTAACCCTAACCCTAACCCTAACCCTAACCCTAACCCTAACCCTAACCCTAACCCTAACCCTAACCCAAAAGGTTCGCTTGGGGGGTATGTTACAAAGTAAACAGTATATATTGTTATAAAAAAGCTTTAAGCATAAATATTAAATGCTTGAGGCATTGGAAAAGCGGTCCCTTTGCTTGGAAGCATATAACGCTTTCAAACGTTAAAAAAAAAGCTTAGTAAGCAAGGAAACAAGGAGTTACGTGTATATAAAAGGCAGAGGCCCTTACGGGACCCTGCACTTCAAATCCTTTCTTCCTTAAAGCATATTAACCGGAATAGCCTCACACCGTGCTTATCCCTTTTACCTGCAACAATAAATAATTAAGCACGGGGTTAAACCGTTTATTTTTAAATTGGAAATGGAATTTGCTAACGTGCGTTTGGCGGTTAGCTAAAATATTTTATTTTTTAAGCTAAATAATTATTGGTTTTTACAAATTCGCGTTATTAATTAATTTTTGCAATTGGCTAATTAAAAAGTTGGCGTAAAGTAAAGCACGGTTTTCGGCAAATTATGCGGTACTTTAAGCATTTAACATACCTTTTATAGGATAATGCTAAAAATAAGCGGAAAAAATAAAAAAAATGATAAAAAGGGAACGCAACGTATTAATATAAACCAACCGGTTTTAAATTTGGAAAAAATTCGGAAATAAGCTGCATATCCAAATTTGCTTACATTTGCTAAAATGGCCCCAATTGGTTTTTACATCCGGAGCCGTTTTTTAAATTGGTTAAAAACCAAAGGCCGGAAAATAGCGTCGAAATTTAACGCCGGTTCGTTGGTTAGCAATTCGCGCAAAAAAAATTATAAGCACGGCATTCGGTAAATAAAGTGCAAATAAACCTTATAAGTAACGCTAAGCAGCTTTTCGGAAATAAATTGGTTGGGTACCCCGCAAATAAAAAAATAAAAAATAACAACAAGGTTGCATTAAAGCAACGAATTAAACAAAGGTAATTAGCAAAATCATTTTGTGCAATTGGCTAAATGGAAATTGCAATAGCGAATGCTAATTAATTATTTAGCTAAATGCATAAAGTAATTTAACGGGTGCTAATTTGCGGAATTACTTTTTGCATTTGGCCAAATAAAATGCTAATAGGATTTGGTACCAATTAAATGGTATTTAGCGGGCGATTGGTTTTTGCTGCAAGCATTAACTAAATAGTACCGTAATTTATTTAAACGTAAAAATTACTTTTAGCATTTGGTTAAATGGAATGTTAATGGGATTTGGCATTAATTAAATGGTATTTAGCGGGCAATTGGTTTTTGCTGCAAATATTAACCAAATAATGCCGTAACCCATTTAAACGTAAAAATTACTTTTGGCATTTAGCCAAGTAAAACGTTAGTAAGATTCGGCACTAATTAAATGGTATTTAGCGGGCGATTGGTTTTTGTTGCAAGCACCAACCAAATGGTACCGTAACCCATTTGAACGTAAAAATTACCTTTAGCATTTGGCCAAATGGAACGCTAGTGGGATTCGGCACTAATCGAATGGTATTTGGCGGGCGATTGGTTTTTATTGCGAGCACCAGCTGAATGGTGCCGTGCCTTTTTCGGATTGTCGTGGAGCACCATTCGGTGGGTGCCGTGTTTTCCGCCCTTTAAGGTTTGTAACTTGGGTTACTTCCGTAGCTTAAATTTCCGTAACTTTAGCTACTTCCGTAACGGTAAAAACTGGCAACAAAAACCCAAAAAAGGATAAGGTTCGTAGCTTGGGCCATTTCCGTAACTTAAACCTCCGTAGCTTTAACCATTTCCGTAACGGTGGAAATTGGCGACAAAAACCCAAAAAAAAAAGCGCTTTTAATAACGCAATAGCAATTAAACATGCAACCAAACCCCAGCAAATATATTTATATTAACGTTTACCAATCGATGCATTAAGTTTAAAAAAAGCGCGAATTAAAAATAAATAAATTACAATTTTTAAAATAAAATTTGGAATTAATTTCGTTAAATTGCATTATTTGTTAGTTGTAATTGTAATATGTTAAGGTAAAAAGCGACAAAAACCCAAATGCGGAAAAGCAACCATTTTAATTAAAAAAAGCGAAAGCGATAAAAACTTTAAAATAGTAAAGCGTAGCATTTAAAAAAGGAAAAGCGAAAGCGATAAAAACCCGAATTAAATTTAGCGTTTTTTCCGTATTGGAATGGCATTAGCTTTTGTATTTATACGCTGTTATGTTTATGGAAGAGACCTTAATGCTGCGGCTAAGTACATGCAAATGGGGGAAAAATAGCATTAGCTTTTAAAACTTAAATTTAAGCCGAAGAATATAAATGAATTTTTTAATTATTTTTAACGAAATTATTTTAACCTTTTTGGTGGTTACCGGGAACCTCCACTTTATATTCCAAAACCGGATTTTAATATCCTTTTGCTAAAGTTAAAGCATGCTTAACGTAATATTGTACTTAGCCCGGGGCATTACCACGTAAAATACCATTAATTTTCGGGTTATTTTTTAGCTATTCGTTACCCGAATTTTGTATTTTTTTACCTTTAGCGTAAACATGCGTTTTTTGGTATCGAGCCACGCTAAGTAGCCCCCGTTTAGCACCGGTATTTTTTTTGCTTTTACCAAAAAACGGTTGTGCAACAAGTTAACGTCGTTCCCGTTATTAACCAGCGCTTTTAATTTTACCCGGCAACCGTTAATCCGTAAACACATTTTGGTTTTCCAGCGCGTTTTGGCCGCCGGGGCGCACTTTTAAGCTTTAATGCTTAAATGGCTAAATAGCGATATTTTGCTTTTTTTGGGGCACGCCGGCCGGATATAGCCCAATTCCCCATACCCGTAATATTGTACTTCGGGCTTTTTCCTTTTTGCCTTTTGTATGGTTGCTAAAACCAATGGGGTTTCCGGGTTATCCGTTCGTATTTTGCATGCTGCAACGATGTAATTTAATTGCCCGTATTTAAAGCAAGTAACCGGCTTTTTAACGGTTAAAGCACCGGTATTCCCCGGCATCCCTTTATACGGTTCCAATATTATTTTTGCTTTAAAAGCTTTAATTTGCAATTTTTTTATAATGTAAAAAAGGCTTTTAAGTATTACCCGTTTTTGGATTTTAAAACGGAGCCGGTTAAAAAGTAATGTTATCTTTATCCATTCGGGTGCTAATTCGAAAAAGTTGTCCTTTACCAAATCCTAACAAATCCGGAACGTTTTAAACGATTTGTAATCCTTTTATTTAATAGCGGTATTTCCCGCAAGCTTTTTAATTGCTAATTACATTTGCGAATTAAAGTTTTTCGATTTTGCTTAAAGCCATTGCAAAAAATCGGTTTAAATAAACGATACCCCGGTATTTAAATAATGCATTTGCTTGTATTTTGTTTATTGCGCCCGTTAACGATAATCGAAAGTGCTAAAAGCTATTTAAACCTTTACACGGTTTTTACTGTAACGTTCCTTTTCGTTTTCGAAAATAAATTTGTAATTGCTAATGTAATGGGCGATATTTTGCCAAATTGCCAATTTTTTAAGCATGAAAGCTTAAAAGTAACCTTATTTTACGTAAAACTTTTTCGTTATTTAAAAATATTTTTTTATTTTCGTTTAAACCTTTATGCGCATGCTTTAACCTTTTGTTTTGGATTTTTTAAATTAAGTAAACGCGTTTGCTTTAAGTTTTTAACGCGTTGTTTATCTTTTGCAATTCCTTTACGGAAAGGTTTTTAAAATTATTGGGAATTTGCGGGGCTTTTTTGGTGTTTTATTTTGGTAACCCAGCGGCTTTTTCCAACGTATTTAACGTAGCGTCGGGCGTTATTGTAAGCGGTGCAAAGTTGCAAATGCCTTTTACAAATTTGCTCGATCCTTTCCGGTAATTACCCAGGCTTGCTTTTTAAATAAAAAAGGTAAAAGAAAAGGAATAATATGTTAAAGGTCGATTAATACAAAAGCGGGTAATTACCAAGTTACGGGCCGGATACGGTGTTTTTTTTGTTAAGCTTCCGTAAATTTCTTACCAAAGGTGCTATTTTTAACAAAAATTGTTCTTTTTTTAACTTTTCCTTTTTTCGTGCCTTTTTAAATACGCGGGGTTGGTTTTATAAATTTTTCGCGCTTTATGCGCTTTCGTGCAATTTAAACTTTACTTTATCTTTTTAACTTTGCCGTTATGCTTTGGCCGCGATACCGGTAGCTCGCCGGCATATCCCCGGAAGGGTTCGTGCCCGGCTAGCTGCCAGCGCCCCCTTCTTCCTTTTTTGCCGGGCGGTTTCGCCCGTCTTTTTAACGCCCCCCGCTTTCTGCCGGGCGGTTTCGCCCGTGCTCTTAACAGCTTGCTTGTAAGAAGAAATTTAAGCAATTTCCTCTTTAAGCTAAAGTTGTTGTTTTTACCTTACAGTAATATAAAACTTTAAACCTAATTAAACTTTTTACATTATCGTAATTACCTTGTACGGCCTTTAGCTTAACCCCGTAACAAATAAACTTAAAGTAATTTTCGTTTTAATATATTAATTTATTCGTCGCGGAAGTAGCTGTTACCTTGTTAGTATACGTAATTAAATACCGTATAAACCGCACTAGCACGCTAACCCGCTGCTTTTAAAATTCGCGGACATATTTACTAGCAAAGTTTTTGTATTCCACGTTGCAAACGCATCCTAGCTACCGTTTTCGCTTTTGCTACGCTTTTACGCCGCACGATAACCATTTACGCATTAACCTTCCGCTTAGCGTTTCGGCAAAAAATCGGGCGAGCTGCGAGCCGAAGCACGAAAATCACGCTGCGAGCTTTCGACAAAAGTGCCGATGCTTTGGCCAGCTGAAAAGCAGCCCACGCAAACCTGCACCGCGGCGACCAACAGTGGATTAGCACGAACGCAATGCGGAAATAACCCAGTTAGCACGCAAATTCCTCGTGGTCATGTGTCCGTTCCCCGCAATGCCAAGCGATATGCGGAGACGATAGAATTGTTCTGCCCCACGCGGGGAACACATATGGGGAAGCATGGGGAACAAAAGGAGCACTTATGGGGAACATGTAAAGAGCACAATGGGGACCATATGGGGACGCTGGGCTTTGGGCTTACTCCCATAGTCCGGCGGTGGAAAAGGCCCGACTGCGCGAGCCGACGATTACCCGTAAGGTAGCGTGGTGAGGTGGACAGTGGCTGTTTGTTTTGCTATAAAGATACGTGTACCAGACGGTCGGTATGTAGCATCGGATGTGACACCAGACGTGGCATTCGCGTAACCGAACGGACGGCACCATGAGGCTCTCACTACTCTCCTTCCTGGCGTACGTCGCGGCCCAGGACGTTATTAAGGACGACTCGTACTTTTACGGCCAGTCCGAGGCGGTTTACCCAACGCGTAAGTGTTTCGGCTCAGGGGGCAGTGGGAGGTGTACCCAGCCCCGGCATCTCCCAGTCGTCCGCTAACGTTATAGCCAACAACCATGAGACCGGACCGTGGGCCGAGGCGGTGGCTAAGGCCAAGAAGCTCGTGGCCCAGATGACCGTCGAGGAAAAGGTCAGCATGACGGCCGGTGCGCCATCGTCCACGGGCTGCAACGGCTTCGTGCCAGGCGTCGCCAGGCTCGGCTTCCCCGGGCTATGCCTGGTGGACGCGGGCAACGGGGTGCGCGGTACAGACTTTGTTAACGCGTACCCTTCGGGGCTGCACGTGGGCGCCAGCTGGAACCGCGAGCTGACGCACTCCCGCGGCACCTTCATGGGCGGCGAGGCGCGCAAGAAGGGCGTCAACGTGCTTCTGGGCCCCTTGATCGGCCCCATAGGGCGCGTGGTATCTGGCGGGCGCAACTGGGAGGGCTACTCGGTCGACCCGTACCTGACCGGCCAGCTGGTGTACGAGACGGTGCGCGGCACACAAGGCCAGGGCGTCATCACCAGCGCCAAGCACTTCATCGCTCAGGAGCAAGAGACGCACCGGCTGTGGCACGAGCCGACGACGGCCGAGGCGGTGTCTTCCAACGTCGACGACCGCACGCTGCACGAGCTGTACCTGTGGCCGTTCGCGGACGCGGTGAGGGCGGGCACGGGCAACGTCATGTGCTCCTTCAACCGGCTCAACAACACGTACGCGTGCCACAACAGCAAGGCGCAAAACGGGCTGCTCAAGGGCGAGCTCGGGTTCCAGGGTTGGATCGTGTCCGACTGGGGCGCGCAGCGGGCGGGCGTGGCGTCGGCGCTGGGCGGGCTGGACGTGGCCATGCCCAACGCCAACGGCAAGTGGGGGTCGCTGCTGGTGGAGGCCGTGGCCAACGGGTCGGTGCCGGCGGCGCAGCTGGACAACATGGCGACGCGCATCGTGGCGTCGTGGTACCGCATGGGGCAGGACGAGGGGTACCCCGCGCCAGGGCACGGCATGCCCAAGGACCTGGCGCAGCCGCACGAGATTGTGGACGCGCGGGACCCTAAAGCCGAGTCGACGCTGTGGGACGGGGCCGTCGAGGGACACGTCCTGGTTAAGAACAAGGGCGCGCTGCCTCTCAAGGGGCTCAAGACGCTGTCGCTGTTTGGCTACTCGATGCGTGCGCCCGATCGCAACAACCGCGAGGAGATCCTGCCCGGCAACCTGTTTCACCCGTGGAGCATCGGCGCGCAGTCGGCCAACATCACTGAGATCAGCCTCGACTGGCTCGACAGTCTCGCGGTGCCTGCGTCCGATATCGCCCCCAACGGAACGCTCATCTCTGGCGGCGGCTCAGGGGCGGCGGCGTGGACCACGTTTAGCGCCCCGTACGACGCATTCCTGCAGCGGGCCAAGAAGGACCGCACGCAGCTGTTCTGGGACTTTGACTCCAAGAAGCCCATGGTGATGGCGACGTCCGGGGCGTGCGTGGTGGCGGGCAACGTGTGGGCGACAGAAGGCGCCGACCGGCCCAACGTGCGAGACAAGTACACGGACGAGCTGGTGCTGGCGGTGGCGTCGCAGTGTGCCAACACCATCGTGGTCTTCCACAACGCGGGCACGCGCCTCGTCGACGCTTTTGCTGACCACCCCAACGTTACGGCCATCGTGTTTGCTCACCTGCCCGGCCAGGACAGCGGCGACGCGCTGGTGGCGCTGCTGTACGGCGACGAGAACCCGTCCGGCCGGCTGCCGTACACGGTGGCGCGCGACGAGGCCGACTACGGCGGCCTGCTGCGGGCGGACAAAACGTTGGCCCCGCACAAGTTCCAGCACTTTCCGCAGTCCGATTTTACCGAGGGCGTGTACTTGGACTACCGGCGATTCGACGCTCTCAACGTGACGCCGCGCTACGAGTTTGGCTTCGGGCTGAGCTACACGACGTTTGACTACAGCAACCTGCGGGTGTCGCGCACCAACGCCGCCGCCCAGCCGCTGCCGACTGGCGCCGTGGCCGAAGGTGGGCGCACCGACCTGTGGGACGTCGTGGCTGTCGTGGAGGCCGACGTGGCCAACACGGGCGGCCGTGACGGCAAGGAAGTGGCACAGCTGTACGTGGGAATCCCGACGCCGGGCGATGCGGCGTCCGTAGAGGGCCGCCAGCCCGTGCGGCAGCTGCGGGGGTTCGAGAAGCCACTGATCAAGGCGGGACAGACGACCACGGTCAAGTTTGAGCTCACCCGCCGCGACCTGAGCGTGTGGGATGTGACGGCACAAGAGTGGCGACTGCAGTCGGGGTCGTACGCCGTGTCGGTCGGGAGGAGCAGCCGCGACCTGCCTTTGACAGGGACGTTAAGCTTGGGTGGCTTGAGCCGTAGATCCAGGAGATTGTAGATCCAGGAGATTGTAGATGACTTGATGGTATTTAATGCGATATGACTATTGCGGCCGCAGTGCACCCCCCTCAAACACGGCACACCGTCCAGGCAGATACTGTCGCAGTCCCTTGCCCCAGAATGCAAGGGGAATGCCCATGCCCCCAGCTACCAGGATGGCGGCCGCAATCTCAACGTTCATGCGGAGGTGCCCCTGACTAGCCAGCCACTGGGGAGCGCTGAAACCCAGCAGACAGCTAAACGTGAAGCTGAGCCCGTTGACGGCCGCCAGCGCCCCGGCCGCCCACTGTGGAAAGGCTTCCGTCACCCACAGGGTCGACACCACGGCCTCACCTGTGAATGCAACCTGGGCCAACACCCACGCCACTGCCACAAAGGCCCAGTGGTGGACCCAGTCCACATAGCCGTCGCCGCCGGGAGGTACAGCCGTTAGCCCAAACAGCACGTTGGCCAGGGCGCCGCACAGGACGGGCAGGATGAAGCCGGGCAGATAGTAGGTGGCCTTGCGGACGCCGGCGTTGCGGCGGGTCAAGGTGCCGACGGTGGAGGCGGTGATGGCGTAGGTGATTGGAAGCGCGGCGAAGCACCCCAGGGCGGCGGAAAGGTCCATCAGCCCGACATCCGGCGACGACATGCTGTAGGGCGGCCGGTGCAGGGCGCGGGGGACCTGGCTGCGGATGACGACGGTGCCGAGCACGAGCACGCCTTTATGGAGGGCGACCCAAAAGATGAGGGGATTTGCGATGCAAAGCAGCATTTGTGGGAGGCACATCCATGCGCCGCGCCAGTCTGCACAGGCGGCGCGGCGGAGGGTGAGGTGCCTGGGGGTGCCTTTGCTTTTCATGTAGGCCTCAACATCCTTGCGCTTGACGTCGCGGTTGAGGGTTTCGATCTGGTGTTTGTGTTGGTCGAGGTAGGCCTCGAGATCCTTGCGGTCCTTGCCGCCGCGCCGCTCGTCTATGGTTTTGGGGCGGCCACGGTTCTGGTCTTTGAACAGCTCGCTATGGTCAATGTAGTAGGGGCTGTCTCGTCCGGTTTGTTCCGCAGTCTGTCCCACACTGCCGCTCTGTCCGCTCTGTCCGCTTTTTCCGCTCTCACTCTGTCCCTCAGACAAGTCGTATATCCGCACCTTTTCCGACCCGCTCTGCACCAGCACGCGGCCGTCAAACACGACGGGCGGCCGCAGAAAGTACGTCTCGGGGCAAAAGAAAAACACCAGCACCAAGGCGACGCAGCAGACGGCGGTGCCGATCAGATAAAACGACCGCCAGCGGGTCTCGATAGGGAGCGCCGTGGGCATGAGAGCCAGGATGATAAAGGTGATGCCCCGGCCGACGGACCACAGCACCGCGATGCACAGGGGGCGTTGGTGAATGTAGGTGATGTCGATAACCATTAGGATGCCCTAAGCTGTCAGCCCTGCTGTCTCGTGCCTCGCGTCACTTGCTCAGGAACCTGACTTACAGCAGTCGGCACTCCCCCACACGCCAGCCCCTGAAAGCCAATGGCGGCAATTAGCACCTCTAGCGATGGGGCTAGCCCCGCGGCGGCTAGCGCGAACAGAAGAATGCTAGCGCTCAGCAGCAAGACCGGGCGTCTACCCAGCCCGATGCACAGCGGCGTCCAAACAATAACGCCAACGCCAAACATAACGTCGGGCGTGGTGGTGGCCATGTCAAACCCCGCTAGGCGGTCCTCGCCAAACTCAAGGGCTAGGGCGTGGCGCATAATCGGGGGCGCGTTGAGCTGCGTGACGCCAACGCCGGCCAGGACGGCCAACGATACGAGCAGCATGATGCGGGTGCAGCGGCTCCAGTTAAGGGGATCATTGGGAGAATCGCTGGGGATCGGGAGGCTCCGGGTCCTGCCGTCGGACGCGATGAGATAGACGCTGCTGGCCAGGTCGGCCGAGGGGCGGCGGGCTGCCATGTCGGCCAAAGGGCGGGTTGCCATGTTGAGCTGGTGTTTGTCTGTGGTGTCGGCTAGGTCTCTTGCGTCTGCCCCCCGCCTCTTATACGTCGGCTCCTATCGTCCTGCCGCCGCCGTCCGCCTCTCGTCCCATCATCTTCGCCTTCATCTCATCGTCTTGTTTCTCTACTGTTTGGGCCGAGCTCGTGGGCTTGTGACAGCTCGATCTGGCATCCAGCTTGATCGTCTTGTCATGGCGTCTTTGGCATCAGTGCAGCAGTCGCAGATGCGCTGACGTGCTATGGCCGCCAGGCGCACGTGGCTGGCAGCAGCCCGTGCACGTCCTCCCCAATTCATCTGACAGAACAAAACATGCCCCAGCGTTCGAATCCACTCAGACAGGCCCGCTAAATCGGTTCGTGGAGTGATTCTCCACCACATGGTTGTTGGCGCTAAGACACCGCGACGGCCCGGATGGTCCTCGCACGTCCAGCGGGGTGAGCGGTTGGAACGCGATGGGTTTGAGGGGAGTGAAAACGAGATGGCGTTGTTTGTAGAGCGAGGAGTCTGCCTTGGTTGGTTTGGGTGTGTTGTCTGCGTTCGGGGCTGCGGCTGTCTTGTCTGCTATCGGCTGTCAGTCTGCTCTCCTATCTGCTTTGTCCCTGCTCTGTCCCAGTATAATTTGCCCTTGATCCGGTCCCTGTCTGTCGTCTTCCATCCATGCCTCGTATGTCCGTCATTTTATTCCTCCGCCATTTCCTCCGCCCCCTAAAATGCTACCCTGCAATGACTTGGCTGCAGCGCCTAAATTTGAGTGGATTCGTTCTGGACTGAGGGACGCCTGTTGCTCAGCCGCTGTCCCCACACCCCCTTGGTCGATATCGGGCGGTGGAGCAATGGCTGTTGCAGATGCAGTCGGAGATGGCAGGCTTTATAGGGGTGGCCGCGTCTAGTTTGCTTTTATTTTGTGTTTTGGCTTCAGTTCACTCATCATGTCCAAACCAACCATGTCCGTCACAAAGCTCGAGCTCGAGGAGGACGCCCACAGGGCCGCCCTCGAGGACAACCCCAGCGAGGTGCACGTGGGATGGAAAACGTGGGCGGCCGTGCTGTCCATGGCCATCTCGTTCGGTCCTCCCATCGGCATCGCGTTCGGGTCCGTCGCGGCCGTCGTCGCCCCCGTGACCCAAGAGCTCGGCGGTTTCGACAAGCTGGCGTGGGTGGTCGGCGCCTGGTCCCTCGCCACGGCCTGCTCTTTCTCGGTTTCCGGCGCCCTTAGCGACACATTTGGCCGGAGGAACCCAATCCTGCTTGGCCAGGTGCTGTCCATCGTCGGCTTCGTCATGGGCGGCGTGGCGCGCAACGTTGAAACGCTCATCGCGGCCGAGGCCTTTATCGGGTTTAGCACCGGGCTGATTTTCGTCAGCTACGCCGGCGTTCCCGAGATGCTGCCCAATAAGTACCGATCGCTGGGGCTGGGGATTCTGGACGGGGGGATTGCACTGCCGTGGTAAGTCTGCACACCGCTAGCATGTTGGTGGCTCTGCTAACAGAACAGGGGTGTAATCGCCGTTATACTTGGACAGGCCCTCCTCAAATACGCCTCGTGGCGCTGGATCTTTTGGATCGCGCTCATCGTCGAAGCGGTCGGACTCGCCGGAACTGCTGCCTTTTACTGGCCGGCATCACGGACTCGGGGCTCTCGGCTGCAGCAGCTCAAGGATATCGACTGGATCGGACTGACCGCCTTCATCGGAGGCCTGGCCGTGCTGCTGGTCGGGCTGACGTGGGGCGGACAGGCAGAGCACCCGTGGGCTGGAGCGTCGGTCGTGGCGCCCATCGTGGTCGGCCTCGTCACCATCGTGGCCGCCTTTGCCTACGACTTTACCGTCGCCACCAACCCCATCTTCCCGCTTAGCCTGTTCCGCCAGTTCCGCGAGTACTCGGTGCTGCTGATCGTCATGTTCGTTTCGGGCATGCTGTACAACGCGCTGCTGCCCCTCCTCACCCAGGGATCGTCCTACATGTTCACACAGGACGGCATCCAGGTCGGGCTTATGTCGCTGCCGTACACGACCATGACGCTGATCGTCGGCTGCATCGTGCCCATGCTCGCACACAAGATCGGGCACCTCAAGTGGCAGGTGGTGGTGGCGGTGACGCTTCAGACGACCTTTATCGCGGCCACGGCCGGCGCCGTCAACCCGCGCAACTACTGGGGCTGGATCTTCCTCCCCGCGTTTGGCATCCCCATGTTCACGTGGCTGACGATCCTGACATACGCCATCGCGTCGCTGCACGTGCCACACTCTAAGCTGGGCGTGGCCATGGGGCTGCTGGGGACGTTCCGGGCGGCGGGCGGCGCGGTTGGCAACGCCATCTTCTCGACCATTCTCAACAACAAGTTCAACGAGTACGTGGGCGAGGAGGTGGTGCCGCTGGTCTTTATGAACGGCTTTAACGCCACCGATATCGGGCCCATCATCGGCGGGGCCATCCAGCATAACCTGGGGATACCGTTTGCGCTGGCTGCGTATCCCCCATCCATGGCGGAGCCGCTGATGGAGGCGGTGCGGACAGCCTACGGGCGGGCGTTTTACGTGGTGTTTCTGTGCACGATTCCGTTTAGTGCTGTGGCGCTGGCCTTTTCTTTCTTTGTCGAGGACCCGACCAAATACATGACGAACCACGTGCAGATGGCGATGGAGGCAAAGGTGGAGGACGAGGAGGTGCAGGTGGTGGCGGAAAAGCAGCGCTAGGCGGGAATTCGATGTGGAATCAGCCCGGGTGGGTGTGGAATAAAGTAAAGTGTGGAATCAGATTTGTCACCGTGCGCAACGAACGCGAGACTTGACGCAATTAAAACCCCGCTCTCCGTGCTCCAACGCAATACCAGAATTCAACACGACCTTCATCACCATCACCCGGCCCTTTATGACCTCCTCCCTGGCCCGGCCTTTCAAAACAATCCTAACACGGCCCAAGACCATCTCGCGACCCTTCACCTCCCTCATGACACAAAAAGCCACCTTTGCCGCCGGCTGCTTCTGGGGCGTCGAGCACATCTTCCGGCAGCACTTTGACAAGCGCGGGCTCGTTGACGCGCGTGTGGGCTACATTGGCGGCGACGCCGACTCGCCATCATACCGGGCCGTGTGCAGCGGCGCCACCGGCCACGCCGAGGCCACGCAGGTGGAGTTTGACCCAGCCAAGGTCTCGTACCGCCAGCTCGTCGAGTTCTTCTACAAGACGCACGACCCGACCACCAAGAACCAGCAAGGCAACGACCGCGGTACCCAGTATCGCAGCGCCATATTCTTCCACGACGCCGAGCAGGAGGCCGTCGCGCGCGAGGTCACGCGGCAGGCCAACGAGCAGTGGTGGAAGGGCAAGATCGTGACCGAGATCCTGGCGGCGGGCAAGTGGTGGGACGCCGAGGATTATCACCAGCTGTACCTGCACAACAACCCTGACGGGTACCAGTGCGCGAGCCATCATGTTAGGGATTTTGGGGAGCTAAAGTAACTATCGTACAAGGATACTCGGTAGTTGACCGAATCACTTCCTCCTGTTCTGCATCATCAGGATTTGAACCATGCGGATGAAAATGTTGATAAAGTCCAGCTCCAGCGAGATGCTCTCGTTGACCGGGTCGCGCTTGATAAGGCCGTGCTGGGCCAGGCGCGCGTGGTGCAGCACCTTTTGAACGTCGTAAAGCGTGAAGCCGCCAAACACGGCCAAGCCGCCGTACAGCCAGATCTTTTCCGTCATGGCCAGCGTGCGGACCGCCGTCACAGGCAGCACCAGCGGCGCCAGGCCGGAAGCCAGCACGATGGCACCGCCCGCCAGCAGCGGGCCGCCGATGTAGAGGTACTTTTCCTGCTTGGCCGTGGCGCCGACAAAGGCGATGGTGCCCATCATGGCGACTGTGTAAAGGCCGGCGCGGGCCAGGATCGGGACGGGCACAAAGGCCATCATGGGTGCGACGAGGGCGGCCTGGGTGGCGTTGAAGGCGGTCCAGAGGGCGTACTTGGGGAGGTAGCTGTTTTGAGGAGCACATGTTAGAAGGAAGGCAGAGAAGCAATTAAGAGTTGGAGCACACTCACTTGTCCGGGTCCACCGACCGCGCGCCAATCATGGTGGCAAAGCTCATGCCCAGTCCTCCCAGCGCAAACACCCACGGGTTCGTCGCCATGATGCGAAACACGAACCCAGATCGCACCATCTGGCGCACCGACAGGGCGATGATGCCGACGCCGGCGCCCGTGTGCAGAAAGGTCGAGTTGAGGTACGAGCGCTCGTAGGAGGGCATGCCGCCGTCCTCGCGCGTCTCGCGGTTAAAGACAAGGTTAGTGGCCACCAGGGTGCCGCCAAAGACGGCGCCGCCCACGAGCAACTTGCGCATCAGGCCGGCCTGGTCGGGGACGGCCTGCGACTGGTAACCGCGGGAAAAGCTCGGCGTCGGCTTCGTCGGTTTCGTCCTCGAGGTAAAGAATTTGGTGTGCAGCGCCCGCGACGGGGGCTTAACCAGCGTGGCCGGCCTAGCCAGCGGCCTGGCTAGGCGGGGAGCGAGTCGTAGTGTGGTGAACATGGCGATGTGGTTGATGAGGACGTGGACGAGAGTCGCTGCTGATGCCCGAACGGCGAGGGGAAGAAATCAAATAGGTGTGCTGATGACGTGCGTTTCTCAAACTTCCAGGCCATTCCATGGTGGGGCGGGAAGTGAGATGTCACGTGCTGCGTCACGTGGCTCATTGACTGATGCTAATCCTGCGGCGGCAAACATCCGCACCCGGAATCTCACGTTGTGCGTTTTGGGACACGCGCCCTATGGCTAATATTGCGGCTAATGGCCCTTTCGGGCTCATGATACTGCACAGCACGGATGTGCACAATATCCGGCTTAGAACCACTAACCACGTTTATAAACTGCTTCATCTGGTAGATCTGCTCGCTTCCCCGCGTTGTCGTTAAATGCCGATATGTACCACAGGTTCGTATAAATGGGCTGCTGTCGCTCAGCCATGTTATCATTTGCAAATCTGCGTGATGCCTACTCGTAAATCCACCTGCTATACTGCCAAAATGAGGCTCATCCTACTCGCCACGCTCGCCACTGCCGCAGCCCTTCCAACCTTACAAACCTCTCGCCTAATAGCGTCCAACACGCCGGTCCGCGAACCAACCGACCCCCTTTCGTCATGGTTCTTACGATTCGTCTTCTCCAAGCAAGAAAATACGTCACACAGCCCGTGCTTCTGCGCCGGCGGCTCCCTCTACTGCCGAAACGACTCGGGCGAGCTTGAAAGCAAGGGCATGTGCGGGATGTAGTGTAAGACGAGCGAACAAGCCGGGAATTGTATGGAAGTTCAGGACAGGCTAACAGGCGGGCAGGCTGGCAGGCTGGCAGAGTTGATACGGTTGGCGTGGATGGCGTTGGGACTATCAGAGTGGCATGGACGATACCGTTAATCTACGCATATCTTGACCCCATCGCTGCCTGCCCGTGCTGCCAGTGCTGCCTCTGCTGCGCCTGCTGCACCTGCTGCGCCGGCTGTCCGTACTCCCCGTACCCGTACTGCGGCATGGGTGCTTGGTGCCCCGGAATCTGCTTGTCGTAAGGCCCCTGCACCGGCTGCATCGGCTGCATTTGCACCGGCATCTGCGCCGGCACGTACACTGGCTGGTACCCGCTCATCAGCGCGCGAGTCTTCCGCTTGCGGCGAGCATAAAAGTCGACGGCCGCCCACACCCCAAGCACAAAGTGGCAGAGGCCGGCGACCAGCACCATAACGGCGATAACGATGGCTAGTGCAAATCGCAGAGGCTGCTGACCCCACGCGGCGTTAACGGCAGCATCCTGGGCCGCGCAGTCGGCAAAAGCCGGGGTGCATCTGCGGCTGCCGCCGGTATACACCCAAACGCCGCTGCTGTCTTGCTTGTAAGGTCCCTCGGCCGAGCCGGTGCGCCAGAATCGTAGCCCGTTCGGGTCGTTAGCAAACTCGCGGACCGTCAGGACCGAGGAGACGACGATGGCGGCCAGGTACAGGATGACGCAGCAGAAGCAAAAGTCGACGATGAGGACCAGCAGCGGGTGCAGCGGCCTGGAGTAGCGGCGTAAAAAGCGGACGAGCAGGTCGGCGGCGCCCCAGATGAAAGAAAGGGCAAACTAGACGGTCAACACGTGGAGGCACTGCTGCGACTGCGGCTGCGACTTACAAACGCGACAAACAGCTCGTTTTCACCATTCCTCCGCGGCACCGTCAGCCGGTCAAAGTTGGCCAGGTTGGCGAGAACATATCCAGAGCAAGCGATGCCTACAGCCGCGGCCACGCATTGCAACAGCCGAACGGCGGCCTTCCATGGCCACTGCTTGTCGCTGGCTCGCAATCGCTCCCACAGCGAGGGGCGGCGGGGAGACGGCTGCACGCCAGCTGTCGCTCCAGTCTCTGACGCGGCGGGTGGTGGGCTTGGCGCGCGTGCCCCTGACGCCCCTGCGGACTCGGCCGGTGGCGTCTGTGCGGGGATTTCCGGGGACATTGGGGACACTGAGTCGATTGGAAGACGCCAGACTGGAAGACAGACTGGAAGACAAACAGACGCAAAGAGACCGACTTTTAACCCTGACGCCCGCTGCTGCCTGGCACGCCAAGAGATGCAGGGGCTCCCGCCAGCACTTCACTCACGTGCTGCCCTGGCTGCGACAGGGGTTAGCGGGCCAGCCGCCCGGCAAGTCATTCAAACCTAATCGCCGCCACGCGAAGTGGCGGGCGGCGATGCCGTGTAGATGCCAGAACACCGTTGATACTACGAATGCGACATGACTACCGGCGACCGTGCGATGGACGTTCAGTGAGGCTCATGCTTCGGCTTCATGGCTTCGATGAGCTTCATCTACGGCTGGAGCTGTGGCCAGGATAAGCTCTGGAAACAAGCTCTGGAGACAAGCTCTGGGGAGAACGAAAGCTCTGCAGAAAAAAGAAACCGAGCCGACTAATGACTCTAGTAATGACCTGCGTCCAGCGCCAGCGCGCGTCATGAAATTGCAGCGTCTGTGCCACACGAGCTCGGCCGTGTCCGCACCAAGGTTTGCGCCCCACCTCCCACTTGACCTCCAAAACCCGGCCAACCCAGCGTAGCATCGAGCCCGCACTGCACTGGCAGACGGCATCGCCATCACATGCACGTTGCCCTCTGGAAGACGCAGCGCTCTGCCTGGCCAGAGAGCAGTTGGTGTTGCTGTGCTGCTATCCTGTCTGCTGCTGTCGTCTGTTGTCTGCTGTGCTCTGATATAGCCCCCACTGACCGCGGCATTGGCCTGACATTGACCGCAGCATCGGCCTGGCATCGGCTGGCATCGACAAGTGGCATCGACTGCCATCGACAAGTGGCATCGACTGCCATCGACTGCCATCGACTGCCATCAGCTGCCATCCACAGAGCAGATCGCCGGCGATTGCTCGCGAGGCGACCAGATACAAGACAACATCAGCACAGATACAAACCACGCAGACGCCTCGACCGCAACCATGCGCCGCCGCCCCTCCACCCCCCGGCATCAGACGCCCTCCCACCTCATCCGCTCCTTCAATGTCGACGCAAATCCAACCCGCCCCATGCGCCCCAGCCCTCTTACGGCATCGGCCTTTCGCGACATGCCGCTCGACATCGTCGACCGCATCCGCTCGTTCCCCCTCTTCATGTCGGCCCCCGCCGAGTTCCTCGCCGCCATCGGCAAGCACCTGCGCCCGCAGATCCACAGCCCGCACGATCACATCCTCACCGAGGGCGACGAGGCCCGCGCCATGTACTGGCTGGTGCGCGGCGTCGTGGCGGTTACATCGCGCGACGGCGAGGCCGTTTATGCCGAGCTGAGACCGGGCGCCTTTTTCGGCGAGATCGGCGTGCTCATGGACATGCCGCGCACCGCCACCATCGTCGCCCGGTCAAAGTGCCTGCTGGTGGTGCTGAAAAAGGAGGACCTACACGCCGAGCTGCCCGGCTTTCCGGATATGGAGAAAGCCATCCGCCAAGAGGCCCAGGAGCGCCTGGCTATTCTCGAGCGCAAGCGCCAGGAGCGGGGCCAGGTTCCAAAGCCCGATGTGATCGAGACGGGCGAGGTTGTCAACCCCAAGAAGCGCAAGTCGCCTAGCCCAGGTGTCATCGAGGACCCGACCGTGGGCGGCAGCGCTTTAGGGAGCGGCTACGTCAATGTGCGCCGGACCCTGCGCGAGCTGCCGCTGTTCTCGGCCCTCCCCCCTGACATTCTACACTTTCTCGGCCTCAGCGCCATCCCCCGCACATTCCCGCCGTTCGTCGACATCGTCCAGCAGGGCAGCCGCGGCAAGGAGATCTACTTTATCGTCCGCGGCGAGGCCGAGGTCATGCACGAGAGCGAGCCGGCCAGGCCGTCCAAGCCGCGCCTGCACGCCGGGCAGTACTTTGGCGAGGTGGCCAGCCTGGGCCTGTCGGACCAGCGCACGGCCACGGTGCGGTCCATCACCACCGTCGAGTGCCTAGTCATAAGCGGACAGGCCTTGGACGAGCTGTGGAGGAGGTGTCCGCCCGAGCTCAAGACGCAGGTCGAGGAGACGGCCAGGATGCGGTACCAGGACAAGATGGACGTCGAGATGATGGACACGCAGTTGCTACACCCCCCGCAGACGCCCAAGCAGCTGCCCCAGGTTACGTTTAGCACCCCCAAGCCGTCGCCGGAAAAGGAGCCCGACCCGCGCCAGCCCACCGACCCGGATCCCTATCTTAGTGTTGATATGGAGAACCTGCGCAGCCGGCGACGCGGCTCGCTGGCGCCTCCCACGCCCGACGCGCACACCAACTGTATCAAGAACCACGCCGTGACCGAGCCGAGCCCGCTCCGGCCGATGCTGCCGCCGACGCCGCCGCGCACAGGCCACGACGACGAGGAGGAGCAATCGCCCTTCAAAAAGGCAAGAACGCTGCCACGCCGCCGCCGCGCCACCCTTTCGGGCCGCGCCGAGAACGGCGAGGAGGCGTTGCCCGAAGACGTGCTGGTAGCCGTCTTCCAGCACCTGGACCTGCTCCAGCTGATCCGGCTGCGGGCCGTGTGCCGGCACTGGCGCGACGTGCTGACCCGGGCGCCCAAGCTGTGCACGCACGTCGACCTGGGCTCGCTGGGCCGGCGGGTCAGCGACGGCTGCATCGCCAACCTCATCGCACCCTTCGTGGGCGCGCGGGCGCTGACGGTCGACATCGGCAACTGCTTCCATATCACCGACGAGGGCTTCCAGGCGCTGTGGAAGCGCTGCGGGCGTAACGTCAAGACGTGGCGTATGAAGTCGGTCTGGGAGGTGTCGGCGGCGCAGATCCTCGACATGAGCGAGAACGCGGAGGGCCTCGAGGAGGTGGACTGGAGCAACTGCCGCAAGGTGGGCGACAACCTGTTGGCGCGCGTCGTCGGCTGGGTGGTGCCCGAGCCGCCCACGCCCAGCAGCTGTGGTGGCGGCGGCAGACAGGTGGTTATGGCATCGTCCAGGGGTCGGCGCGGGCCGAAACAAGCGCCGCAGCCGCCACAAAACATGCCGCCGCCCGGCACCGTCATCGGCTGCCCGCGGTTGCGTCGGCTAGACCTCAGCTACTGCAAGCACATTACAGACCGTTCCATGGCTCATCTGGCGGCGCACGCGTCGGGCCGGCTCGAGGCCCTATCCCTCACACGCTGCACATCCATCACGGACGCGGGCTTCCAGTCGTGGGCGCCGCACCGGTTCGACGCGCTGCGCCGGCTGTGCCTGGCCGACTGCACGTACCTGTCGGACAAGGCCGTGGTGGCACTAGTGGCGGCGGCCAAGAACCTGACACATCTAGACCTGTCTTTCTGCTGTGCCCTGTCCGACACGGCCACCGAGGTGGTGGCGCTGGGGCTACCGCAGCTGCGCGAGCTGCGCCTGGCGTTTTGCGGTAGCGCCGTGTCCGACGCCAGCCTCGGTTGCATCGCGTTGCATCTCAACGAGCTCGAGGGCATCAGCGTGCGCGGGTGCGTGCGCGTGACGGGGTTGGGGGTCGAGAACGTGCTCGAGGCCTGCGCGCGCCTGCGCTGGCTCGACGTCAGCCAGTGCAAGAACCTGGCCGGCTGGCTGGGCGGCGGCGGTGTCGAGCGCTGGGGGTTCGACGAGCGGGGAGCAGCGAGGTCGACGCCGGCGCCTGCGCGCGGGGGGTTGGTGGCCGGGCCTCGGGACGCGCCGTCCTACGCGGCCGTGGTCTCCAAGCCGGCGTGGCCACGGCCTAACACACCTGTCCCTGCCGGGTTCCGGCCCGTCATGCGGCCCATTGTCCTGCCCAAAGGCGTTACGCGGACGCGGACGAGGCCGCCCGTGCGGTTTATAGTGGAAAAGGGGAGTTACGGGCTGAGGTAGCTGTACGATAACGAGGTGGCACGTGTTCACGCCTGATGACTTTCGCCCTAGGGCGCATGATGAATTCCGCTTCAGGTGCATTTCCTCCAGCAGGGTTTGATGTAAATTTACTTCAGCCGGGCCAAGTTATTGCAGGTGAATTGGTATTCACATCTGATGTGGTGTTTCAGCTTGGCGCCAATCGGATAATTGGACGACCCTGACGTCAGGACCAGATCCTGTTTTGGCCTGTGCTGACCTGTGACGAAATGGGCGATCAACATGATAAAAGGCGATGGAAGCGCGATGTTAAAACTGCCAAACTGCCAAACTGCCAAACTGACAAACTGCTACACTGCTAAACACTGCTCTGACCGTCAATTAAGCCGTCAACTACTCGAACCCAAAAAACACGCCAAAATGCCCACCATGCTCGGCCTCACCAACGACAAATCCGCCTCACCCAAGCCAAAAGAGGAAAAGAAGAAGCTTGACACGATCCAGCGCCGCAACGTCAACGACGCACTCACAATGGAGACGCTCCTCTGGCGCGCCATGTGCGACGACCCGGCCAGCGCGGGCGAGTACATCGCCGATGACTGCGTCATGCTCAACCCCGTCAACTTTGGCACCGACGAAATCATGGAGGGCAAAGACGCCATCGTGCAGGCCCTCCACAACGGCGACAAGTGGGCCGGCTTCAAGATGCAGGACGACAAGCAGGTGGCCAAGGCGGGCCTGATGGCCGTCGCCGTGCTGTACAAGGTCGCCCTGTTCAAGCAGACCAGCAAGGGGCCAGAGCAGGTGGATGCCATGGTGAACTCGACCTGGCGGCAAAGCGCGGGGGCGGACTGGTTTCTGGTCAGCCAGCTGGTGGCGTTTGCGGATTAGGAGGCGTTTGGCTTAAGCGATATCTGGGTGCGGTCTCATGTAACAGTCACAACAGTCTCTTGTAATAGCTAATTAATTTATCTACTGTCTTCACCACGAGCGCTTCCTCACCACGAGTACGCTTCCACCTGTAACCCCCAGCCCCTCTCTGCCACCAGCGCCCGCACGTCGTCGCAGAGACCTGCCGGCCCGCACACCACCACCCCAACCCGCTTCCACCCGGCCTCGCGGTCCAAGATGGCCGCCACGTCCAGCCGACCCACCTCCTTGTCCATGCCGGCCAGCGCCCCCTGCAGGTCCCGGGCCAGCCCGACGGCGTCCTCGCGCAGCGCCCAGTAGAGCTTCGCGTTGGGGTGCGACAAGGCCAGGACGCCCGTGATGCCGATGCCGCCGGCTATTAGCACGAGCCGGTCGCACTCAAGGAGGGTCGCGTGATTGCGGTACGGTCCGTCCAACAGGGTTGTGAGCGCGCCTGCTCTCAGGCGGCGCGACATGCCGCTGGACCGCCGCACGTAGAGCGTGATGCCCGAAGTGTCAGCAGACAACTTGCCGTCCTGCTCCCCCAGCAGCGATGTCGGCACCACCGAAAACGGGTGGTTCTCCCACGGGCGGAAGTGCAACGTCGGAAAGTAGACGTAGACGTGCATTCCCGGGCCGGCCCACGTGATGCCAGGGATATCAACGCGCATCACGTCGGCGGTCACCGGCGTTACCTCGGCGGTCCGGACGCCGTTCTTGGCCACGCGCAGCAGCCGCAGCAGCCGCTCCGAGGCCCAGACGGCGCACGCTGCGTACAGCCACATCTCGTAGCCGTACTGGCGCTGGAACCGCAGCTCGACGTGGTACCAGGACCCGACCAGCACCGCGACGGCCAGGACCACGTGCAGGCCCAGGAACACCTCATACGATAGGCGGCGTACGGCCAGGACGCTGAGCACGAGCATTAAACACGCGGCAACGGTCGCGACGCATCCCCAGACCCAAAACGCCTCTCTCTGCGTGTCCAGCATGGCCATGTCGGCGTACAGCGCCAGCTCCAGCGCCGAATGTAGCACGACCTGCAGCCCGAAAAGCCGGGCGGCCCAGCGGTGCAGCAGCACAAAGGTCGAGTGTGGCCAGTCGGTGGCCCAGAGCAGGAAGCTGTTGCGGCCCGAAAGCAGGATGACGAGCGGGGCCAGGGCCAGTGCCAGGACGCCGGTGCGGGCGCCTACTGACGCCACCGTTTCCTGCCACGGCGACGCATAAAACGTGCTGCCCGGCGTGGTCGTGTAGCCCAAGGCCGTCAGTGCGGCCGTCAGCACGGCGAGCGCGCCCACGTACAGGGCCTGTCCGGTCGTGGGTGCGTTGCCGGCATGGTGCGGGAGCGGGCGGACGTGGTAGCGGCCGATGAGGGCGGGGTCGACAAGCGGCCGTAGCCGGGCGATCAGACCCGTGCAAAAGGGCAGGCGGTTGGCAACGGTAAGCAGCACGGGCACGGCCGTCGCCGCCACGAGCAGAATGATGCTGGCACCGTTAGCACTACCTTGCACCCGCACATCGATGCCCCATGAACGCACTTACCCAAATCGAGAATTCAGCGTCTCTGCCCGCTCAAACGCAACCAGAGTGTCCCGTGTGGCAGTCCAGACGTCCATGTCAACCAGCGCGGTGAAGCCGAGGACGCCGTTGCCGCTGAAAGTCCTAGTCGGCGCCTCGATGCGACCCAATGCCTGCTGATACGTCCATATAGGCACGGCGCCGCCCGTCGCCTTCTCGGCCCAGTACTTTTCCAGCTCCCAGGGCTCGGCGGCGCACGTGCTTCTAATGCACCAGGCCAGCGTCGTGAGAAAGGACGCGTCGGATGCCCTGCATTGCGGCGTCGTCGTCACGCGCGAGCAGGCCAGAAGGGCGGGCGCGATGGCCTCACGGCAGGCAGCGGCGCACACGGGCGCGTACAGGCGGATGCCGTAGCCGACGAGGGCGGCGGCCGGAGAGGCCAGCAGTAGAAGCTTCATAATGAACTACAGCCGTCTGGCACCTGCGAGGACAAGTCGTCAGCACCTTGCACGAGGGCCATGGTGAGACTTTTGTAGCGGACCGCCCGTCGCACAAGCTATCGGCCGAGACCTCACGCGAGACATGCGCAGCCGAAACATCGTAAAGAAATTGTATTGTGCGACTGTTTCTGTCTACTCCTTGCCCAAGCCCGCCAAGGTCTGTTTTGTCAGCACGGCTTGCCACATGGAAGCGGTCGACTTACCGCAAACTCCTGCGTGTCGATGCCGGCCTTGTCCATCTCGTCCTTGAGCTTCTGGGACGCCTCGCGAAAGTCCTTGTCCACAAGCACCTTGGCCATCTGCACCATGCCGGGGCGCTGGCCAGAGTGGGCGTCTGAGATGTTAGCGGGAAGGGACATGGAGGACACGGCAGGCGACTCACCAATTCCGTGGCGCTGCAGAATCTCGCCCAGTCCCGCGATGGCCTCCAGCACGGCCGGGTGCTTGCTGACCTTGGTGAAGAGGTCGCGCATCTTGGGATTGGCCATCAACTCCTCGGGCGTCGGAGAGTCTTTCGTCGTGGCACGCAGCCTGGCGCTCGCATGAAGCCGGCGAAGCTGCAGGGGCGCGGCGGGCCCGAGGGGCCTGGCGAGGGCCCTGGCAAGCGATCGGGCAAACATGCTGGTGGTGTTGAGGAGAAATGAGAGTTGGAGCACGGGCGCCGTGACGAAATGGGGTCTTCATCACGTGGGGCGGGCACAGCCACATGGCACTGAACTGGCCCCAGAATAGCACACACAGCCCACCCGCTACACCCAGCCGAAACAAAATACCAACTCACCCTGTCTGTTCCCTGATGTCCCCTCTGCTATTCTTGGTGGCCCCATCGGCAGCGGTAAGGCTTGCCGTGGTTATGCCCTAAAACAAGCTCTAATTAGGGATCGCCACGCTATGGCCTAGTTTGAGCAACTCGTTTGTCTGGGGAAGCTAGAGTCAGGCTTACTGCGGCGGCAGTGCTGGCAGTAAGGCCCAAAATGGCCAAATGGAGGCGAGGTGCATCAGTCTAGATATATATCGAGAGTCGATCCTTTGTGCTTCGCCCAGCTGTTTACATCGCCGCCTGCCCCAGCGTTTTCCCACTCGCCCTGCTCCATCCAGCCAACGCGTCCAGCCTGCTCATTTACCAGCAACCAACCGCCACAATGCAGCACCAAGCAATGCCCGTTGTCTTCTTCAGCTCCACCTCCACACCACTCTACTCCAACGCCCTGGCACCAAGAAACGGGGGCCAGTATGCCGGCCTCTGCGTCTTCATAGTGGCCCTGGCCATGTTTGCGCGCCTGCTCATCGCGGCCCGCGGCGTTGTCGACGCCTCCCGGTGGAAGACAAAAGGCGGGTCGACCATGTTGACGGTGCTCGAGAGGGCACTATTCGACGTCGTCGTGGCCGCGCTCGGCTACCTGTTGTAAGTGTCTGGGGACATCACACGCTGTGTTTGGAAACATTACTGCTGAACCGCGCTAACTTTACAGGATGCTCATCGTTATGACCCTCAACGTCGGCTATTTCTGCTCCGTCCTGGGCGGTGTCTTTATCGGCGCCATAGTGTCGGGCAACTGGGGCAAGGAGCACGAGGGCGACTGGCTACCGTGCTAGATGAGCCACATGCATATTTTTTTTCTGCAGCGTTTTAGCGATTAGCGATCCATTTACTGTACATCATTCTTCCAGTCTCATCTCGAACGTCCCGTTCGCTCTTTGCATGCCACTACAACCCCGACGTCTAGGTACTGATCACCCTACGGCCGCCTGTAACGGCGTTTCCCTGGTCCTCATCTCTCCAACTCTCAGCCCAGCCCGGCTCCGGCTCCGGCCCTACCCCTGTGATCGCCCGTGTGGGCCGCGTGCTGTAGCGCGTGCTGTGGGTGCCGCTCCTGCTCTCTCGCGTGCTGTGCGAAGCCCTGCCCTCCCCCGCGCCGTGCTTGCCGCTCTCGCGCGCGTGCGAGTACAGGTGCCGCGGATCCCAGCTTTCGGCCTGCGACGTGGCGAGGCTCGACCGCCCCAGCTCGGCGTCGTCCCGCGGCTGCATCCTTTCGCGCGTCGGAAAGTCCCAAGCGTTCTCGGGCCTGGGCTCGGGCCGCAGCTCCATCGGCGTGCCACACACGCGCCGTTTGGCCCTTTTGTACGACATCTCGATGGACCGGTAGAGCGGGGCGAGCATCGGGATGCTGGCGGCGGTGACGATTGCCGATGCCTCGGCGCTGCTCCAGTCAGCGATGCTCGGCGCTCTGGCGAGGTACGACTTACTAGGTGGTTATGACCGTCCCGTTGTTGCCCCCTAGACTGTCGGCTCGTTCAGCTTGTCCTTTCAGGTAGACTTGCAGGAAAAGTCGGGATCTGCGAGCCCGCTAAAGTTGCTGCACTTGTATGCCGCAATCCCGGCCGCGCTTCAGGGTGTCAGCAAGGCCTTGGAATCCACACTTGATTCACTTACATGGCTCCAATGCCCATGGCAATGCTCAGGCCTACCGTCTTGATCCGGCTCATCTGCATTGAGTAGAAAATCACTGCCGGCCAGACGGCCTGGGCGGGTCAGCGGCATGGAGAGGGTTGGCGGCATCGTCCACGGTGAACATACAAGGTAAAGATCCACAAAGGCGGAAAAGGCTGTGAGATTGTCAGCGGGGGGCAAGTGGCGAAGCATGAGAGCGACACTCACCCGAGGCAAACGTGCTGCACCAAATCATAACCGAAACGTCCATGCACTTCTTGTCCTGGACGGAAAAGTCCCCTGCGCCCGGACCGGCAGGCACTGGAAAAAGACGACAAATACGATGGCGATAAAGGCGAGGGTCGACATGATGGCTGGGCCCCATGCGACCGCCCGGGCCTTCGGCCCCGGCACCAGGATCCTGACCAGAATGGTGGCGACGACCAGCTTGGGGATGCCGAGGGCGGGGAGGACGGCGGGGACGGTGAGCATGTGCCAGAAGATGACGCGCTCCTGCTGCTGGACCGTCAGGGTGTCGACGTGGCGGCCCTGGCCGTTGGACACGGCCATGTAGATGCAAACCTCGCTGTACAGCAGCAGCACGACCGAGACGACGACAAAGAGGTCGTCTAGGTACACCTGCCTGCGGATCCACGTGCGGGCGTAGAACCGGGCTAGCCCGAAGACGGCCGCGAGGAAGACGAGCACCGACGTGGCCGCGAGGACCATGGGGCCGCGATTTTCGTGAGCCTCTGTCGCCATGGCTGTGGGGCCTGTCGCCATGGTGTTGTTGGAGAAGAGATTAGGATTTGGCAGTGGCGGCCTCAACTGATGTCGTTCTGGATAAGGTTTGCTGCGTCTGGGGTGGTCCTTGCCTTTGCATGCTGCCAAGGTTGAGGGCCGAGCTCCCGGCGGGACTTGTCTGAAGACGAGAGCTGGCGGCTGACTGCCTTGACAGGGTGATACGGGTGCCCAGGCGGCGGACTAGCCACGCCGGAAATATCAACTGCAGTATCGTGAAGCGCAAAACCGAGATATCACATTATGGCGAGAGCTACGCTACAGGCAGTCAAAGCTCATTCCCTGCCAGCTCTCGGATAAAACGATCCGCCTCGGCCACGATTCGCACGCTCTGCTCGACACTCGGCGAGGCCGGGTCCCCCGAAACGGCCTGCCAGTCACGGAACAGACGGCCCAGATGCTCGCCGCACGCCAACACGTCGGGCTGGTCGTGAGCGATATCTAGCAGCAGACCCTTTAGAGCCGGTGTGCGGCACGCGGCCAACAACAAACACATGGCACCGGCCATGCTCAAGGCGCAGATCCACGTATCCACCAGCACCGTATGCCGAAAGCCCCGCAGGTTGAGCATGTGCAGGAGGCAGGCATCGAGGCAGGCGCGAGTGCTGCGCAGGGCGTCGCCGTCGCCGAGTTTGGACGCGTCGACGCCGCTGAGCATCCACATCAGGTACGGGCGGTAGATGACGCTGCGGCACGTCAGGTAGCGCTGTCGTAGGAAACCGCCGTGCTCGGACGCGCAGGGGCGGGCGTCGAGGGTAAAGGCAAAGGCGACGGGCAGCACGTCGCGCCACTCCTCGAGCTGGTGGTCTAGCTCGGCGACCACGAACGGAAAGCGGGTCGGGTCGAGCGAGGCGCCGGTGCCGCGGGCGTACAGCAGCTGGTGGACGCGATTGAGAAGGCGGCGCATCGAGATGCAGGCCAGGAAGTAGAGCGACGACTGCTCCTCGGCCTGCTCAGTCCGGTGCGTGGCGTAGCCGGGGCCTGGGAGGGGGACGGACGACTCGATGCGGGCGATGCCGGACTGGGGGAGGCCCGAGAGCTCGGCGAGGTAGTCACTGAAACAGTTAGACGGAACGCTGGCACAGGGGACATGGGACATACCTCTCGAGAATGTAGCAGGACCAAAAGATTCGCCGGATCCGCTCCTGGTCAGCGCCGTCCCCGCTGTCGGACTGATACGACAGCAGCAGCAGGCAGCGCGTCGACGCGGCGTTGATGTACTCCCAGGCCTGTAGGGGCCTACGGAGAAAGGCAAAGTAGAGGCTGCTTTTGTTAGCTTGCGACTTGCCCAATCTGGCTTCGACCGACTCACCCCACGAGAAACAGGCAGTGCGTGGCCGTGGACCCAACCACAGCGTGCACCACGTGCAGGCGCTTCAGCACATTGTCAAAAAACAGGTCGCCCATCTTGCGCCGGGCGCGGCGGAAGCGCATCTCGTCGTCGGAAAGTGCCTCGCCCAGGCCGGCGACGGCTTGGCTAGCGCAGCCCAGGGCCATGACAACGTAGGCCAGACAGGCGTCGACGCTGTCGTCGGGCTCGGGCGAGTCGTCGGCTGACACGAGCACCCGGCGGCACCTTTCCACCTGCTCCACCGACGTGGTCGGGTACCAGAAGTTGACGGCGGCCTGAAAGGCAGACAGCACGGCGTCGACGTCGTCCGGGGCGACGCAGGGCAGCATGCTCGTGGCGCGGGCGCGCAGGGGCGGGCGGCGCTGCTCGAGCGGAAAGATGGGCACGTAGTCCCGGCGCAGCGACGGGAACAGGTCCAGGTGCGGCCACTGCAGGATGGACTCGGTGGTGGACGTGTGCATCGAGTCCAGCACGGCGTTCTCGAGGCTGTTGGGGTTGTGCGGCTCGCTCGGCGTCGGCATGGACGGCGACGTGTGCACCGGGTGCACCTCGGCCAGCGGCGAGCCCGAGAAGCTGCTGCTGCGGACGGAGCTGACGGTCGTGGTCGAGGCCATGGTGGCCTTCATATCGTGCAGGAAGCGCTCGACGCGCAGCACGCCCTCGAGGATCAGGTCACTCTTACCTCTCCTGGACTGGTCAGCTAGAGGCAGACTGGCGGGACAACATGGAACTCACGAGTTCGCCTCGGAGCCGTAGGTGCAGTCGCAGTCGGCGGCAGCGCAGGCGGTGCACGGCGTGTTTCCATCGCAGCGGATTTTGCGGCCGCGGCAGTTGTCGCACTGGGGGAGTCAGCGGATAGAACAGTGTAATACATGAACATAGCCATCACTAACCGCGTGCGACACCCTCAGCCGCTTCCGGACCGGCTCCGAGTCCATGATCAGTCCGGGCAACAGCCCAGTGCCGTCTGCTGGTGCTCTCTGGAATCAGTCGGGATCGGCCATCTAAATTCAAGACATCGCACGCGGGGAGGCCCACAGATGCGCCTAACCCATATAGGCATGCCATGTCGTGGGCCGAGGTCAAGCACATGGTCTTATGCTTGGCGGTGCCACAGAGTGGGCACAGGGATTCACTCTAGGATCAGTCACTAGCATTTGAGGATCATCACTGGCATTTAAGCATCGTCATCATGGCAGGATCGCATCACTGCCAGTGAAATCACCTCCAAACTGCTGACATCAGGCCGGATGGAATCCGCTGGGCCGTCTGACATTTGAATGCGGGAGCAACCTGCGAGGATGGCAATTGGACAGGAGACTGGGCGTCGAAAGGTGCGAAAAAGCAAGTGTCGGCATCAGCCCTACCTACGATCTGGGCAGAGCGATGGATGCCACGTTCAGATTCAGGCCCCAGCCTGGACTAAAATTAGCAGGCCGGCCAACTGCGGCAGGGTGCAGTAGCGGATCGCAGCAGCCAGCGGCTGTGGCTGAGGAGGCCGCAGCACTCCAACGGGCAGAGTTTTTGGGGAGAGCTCAGTGAGATGAGAGGCGGTTGGCCGGATGTCTAGGTGGCCGGCTGTATGGCCCCAGTCCAGGCTTCCCAGGCCGAAATAGTTGTCGGTCAAGCATGCCAACAGCGAGGCGAAGCAGCCGCCGGCGACACGGTTGCGCGCACCAACATCATTTAATATCCCGTTGGCGCGTGACGGACATAATTTACGCTGCCGGCGCGGTGCTACACACTCCCGGTGTTTATTGGCGAATCTCCGACAGACGCCAGCTCAGCAGCCATCGCAGACCGTCTGACAGCCAAGCCGCGCGGGAGCCAACTGCTCCGCCCGAAATCGAGCCATTCCGTCACCCTGGTCGATCCTGCTTCGCCCCTCGTGTGTCTCACATACATATTCTGGAATTCGCCGTCATTCAATTGCAAAACTGCGAACAAAAGCGCGCAGATGGTCTCGACCCCATCACCAGCACATCACTATCAAAGCACAAGGCCCTCACAATGCTCACCGCCGCAAAGCTGGAAACATCGTGCCCTAGCGGCGGTCGCTTCTACGTCTGCGCCGACGCCCCCAAGCGGTTCCTGGGATGCTGCACCGTCGACCCCTGCAGCAGGGGCGGCGACTGTCCCAAGGGCAACCTCACCACCACCACCTTTAGCGCCGACCTGTTTGAGGACATTCCGCCCCAGGACTGCATCGGCGCGCCTGGCAGCAAGAGCTGGTTTACGTGCAAGACCAACAGCCCGCCGTTTATGGGCTGTTGTAGTGATAACCCATGCCAGTCCAAGCCGCCTGGCTGTCCCGTCAGCAAGCTCATCCCTGCGCGCCTGAGCGACAACAAGACGAATGCCGCTGTTTTCCTGTCTTCCTCCTCGCCCTCTGGCACGCCGACGCCGACTCCGCCGCCGACCCCGCCGCAGCCAGCGGCTGGCCTGCACCCGGGCGCCATCGCCGGGATTGTCGTTGGCGCGCTGCTGGTTATAGGGCTGGTGGCAGCGCTACTCTTCCTGAGGCGGCGGCGCAATCGCAACCGCGAGTCGCACATCATCGCCGAGTTCCCCGCAAAGTACATACCCGCCGCCCTGCCCGACATGGGACAGCACCAGGCCAAGGACGTCGCGTCCCAGAGGAGTGCGTACCCCGGCCCCTGCTCCCCCGGCCCCTACTCGCCCGACGCCGTGACCAAGCCGCGCGCGTCGGTGGCGTCGACGCGCAGGACCAGTAACTCATCGGGACCCTCGTTTCCAGATTCGTACGTTAGCAGCACCACGGCCTCGGGCCTGCTCCCAACCCACCAGCGCAGCATGCGGAGCTCGTCGGGCGACTCGCACGGCCAGTACGCGCGCGTATCGCGTTCCGACGACCACTCACCCGAACCGTCGCCGCGCTTCGAGCCCATCCCGGAGGGGTCGTCGAGATATGAGGATCCAGACAGCGTGGCCGTATCGCAGGGACCGAGGTTCGAAGACCCAGACAGCGTGGCCGTGCCGCAAAGACCTCCGAGGTTCGAAGACCCAGACAGCGTGGCCGTGTCGCAAAGACCACCCAGATTCGAGGATCCAAACAGCGTGGCCCTGTCGGAATACCACGGACGGGGCGAGCGGCCATTTTCAGAGCGTCCTAACACGGACTGGGTGCCGTATAGGCCGTAAGCTCAGCCTATTTCTTGTACAGCATGGCGTTGGGCTAGTTCGAATAATAATGCTTTCGGTGATGCATGACTGGCTGATGTCACGCAGCGAGTGATAATGCTTGTTGACGGTGTCACTGAACGGGTGTCACTGGTGCTCGGGTATATAATCATGGTCCACACGCAAGCAAGACAGCACTGCGAGACGGCACCAGGTCACCAGAGACACAGCACCGCAATGGCTCTCGAGCTGACCAGACTCCCCGGCTGTATCCGGATCGCCCAGCCGCGAGACCTGAACGTCGTCACCAGCCTTTACATGGAACAGGCGACGCAGATCCCGGAAATCGCCTGGTGCTATCCCTACTGGGACCGGAGCGAAGCCTGCTTCGACGCCTTCCACGCCTTTGTCTACAACGACTTTCTGACCAGAGTGCAGGGCCACGGCGGCCCCAACAACAACCGCTGGCTGGCCGTATACGAGGACCAGTTCGGGAGGGTGACGGGCTTCGTGGCCTGGAATGTGCGCCACCGCGTGCTCCGCGGGGCGCGCGCGCCGGCCCCTGGCTTTAGCGTCGGTGTCAGCCGCGGCGACATGGCGCGGATCCGGGGCCAGGCGCGGCAAAACGCGTGGGCGCTCGCGGGGCGCGACGGCGTCTACTACGACGAGTTCCGCAGCAACGTCATGGAGCTGTACCATGAGCGAGCGGCGCGCGAGATGCTAGGCCGGCGCGGGGCCAACGGCGCGCAGAACGGGGTCGTTACGGTCGAGCTCGTGTGCGTGGCGCAGGAGCGCAAGCGAGCGGGCATCGGCGCCGAGCTGGTCGCCTTTGTCGTCGGCGGCACGCGCCGGAGTGGCTACTACGTCATGACCGAGGTCAGCGACACGGGCATTCACGGCTGGCTGCAGAAGCTCGGCTTCAGCCAGCTGTCGGCCGCCTCGGCCATGGAGCCCGATCGGCACGACCAGGTCGACCGGCGCGAGGCCTTTGTCATTGCCGTCTGGGGACTTTTGCCGTGGCAAAATGTTCGGGTCAAGAGCGGCGGCGTGTGGCAAGACCAGCCAGACAGCGAGCGAGCGGCTGCTTACTGAGTTATTTTATACTACATTCCGCGACGATTTTACAGGAAGTTGATTCCATACATCTGCTTGTTGAACAATGAAACCAATGAAACTAATGAACCCAATGAAACCAAACTAAGCCTCTCCCCAAATCTCGTCCGCAATGTCCCGCACCAGCTTGAGCTTGGCCTTTTCCTCGTCCAGTGTCAGCGGGTAGCCGCTCTCGTGGGTGCTAAAGCCGCACTGCGGGCTCAGGCCGACCTGCTTCAGCGCCTCCTCGCGGCTGCAGCTGTTGCCCTCGGCGATGAAGTCGGCCGCCTGGAAGATGCGGCGCTTGATCTCTTCGCGGTCCTCGAGCTGCTTGACCTTTGTGCTGATGCAGCCGACAATGACAAAGCGGTTCCTGGGTAGGTACTTGAGCGGCTCGAAGCCGCCGGCACGCTCCGTGTCGTATTCGAGGTAAAAGGTGTTCACCTTGAGGTCCTGGAACAGCTTCTTGGCGATGACGTCGTAGGCGCCCTCAGCAAAGTGGCGCCCGCCGATAAAGTTGCCGCGGCACAGGTGCACGCCCGTGTGCATGTCGGCCGGCAGCTGCGAGATGCAGTCGTTGTACAGGCCGATGTAGGCGTCGAGAAGGTCGTCCACGGTGCCGATGTTGTCCTTGTCCTCAGCCCAGCCGTTGCGGAATTTTTGCGAGCAAAAGTAAGCCAGCCCCGGGTCGTCAAACTGCACGTTCCTCAGGCCCGCCTCGTACAGGTGCGCCAGCTCGGCCTGGTAAACCTTGGCGACGTCCTTGAAGTATTCGGCATCGCTGGAGTACGCCTCTGGGGTATAGGCGCGCCCCTGCTTGTACCGCATGTGGAACCACGCCGGCGTGATCATGGTGAGCTTGATGTTCGGCCACTCCGCCTCGGGCAGCGCGGCCTGCACCAGGCGCAGCTCGTGCAGGTTGCTGACGCACTTGTCGCGGCTGTGGCGCAGCTTGGCGCCGGCGATGACCGAGTCGCCCGGCATGACCTTGCGGTCCTTCTCGATCAGCGACACCACGTCAGGGTGGTAGAGCCGGAACATGGCCGCGTCGGCCTCCTGCAGCCGCTCGATGCCCTCAAACTCGTCCCACATGCGGCCCCAGAAGCGCGTGCGCACGTACTCGCCGTCCGTCACGGGCTTGAAGCCGAGGGACCGCTGCAGCGCCACAACCTCGGCCACGGCCGCCTTTTCGACGCCCACCAGCTGCGAGGGGTCGCCGCCGGCCGCCACCGACGCCCGAACCTCGAGGAGGTTCTGGGGGCGGAGGAGAGAGCCGACGTGTTCCGCGCGAAAGGGGGCCATTGTGTGTTGCTAAGGTCTAGAAGTGTCTAGTGAAAAGGTATGCCAACAAGACGACGACAGGTGATGAAGACAAGACGCGGGACAAGACGCGGGGGAGCCTCAAGTGGGCCGGTTACGGAGCACGACTGACTGGGTCTGCTTGGTGAGCATGACCTCAGTGTGGTGGGCGGGGAAATGGCACGGCACGTTCCGGACTGGACTATCAAGGTGAGGGGTAGACCGTAGGACGGTACCCCGCCCGGCATGTTGATTCGGCAAACTACACAAACACAAAGTTCTTCTCGCCCTGCACCTGCAGCGTGTTCAGCACAGTCTCGGCGCTGCGCTTCTCCAGACTCTTCTTGACCGGGTCAGGGGCGGCAAAGACCTCTTCGAGCTCCTCCAGGGTTCTGTCCTTGGTCTCAGGCCAGTAGCTGGGGGATGTTAGCGGTGTAACGAGAGGATGCAGTGTGATGGCAGAAGGCAGACTTACAAGTAAATCACAGCAGCCTCAACCAGGTTCCAAAACACAAACACAATGTAAAAGTAGTGGCCGATCCGCTGAAATGCTGGCCCCGACGAGTACTGCAGGATGGTGCCGGCAATGGAAGAGCCCAGGTTGCCGACAGCCGTCCCCTTGGCACGGGTCTCGGTCGGCAGCGTTTCCGCAATGTACATGCTCTGAAGCGGGGTCCAGCCAAAGGAGAAGACGATGCCAAAGATGAAGATGAAGGCAACCGTCGCGTTGGCCGCCGCCGACTTGGCGTCGAGGTCCGTGGCGAACTCGTCTGTGGCCATCTTGGAGGTGCCCGTGATGATGGCAAAGCAGACCGAGGCAAACAGGATGGTGTAGATGAGCAGAGGGCGGCGGCCGAGCACGTCGGTCATGCGGGCGCCCAAAACAGCGCCAAAGAAGCACAGGATCGGGTTGACCATGTTGAGGGCCAGCACCTTCTTCTCCTCAGTGATGCCGGCCGTCTTGAGCACGGCGGCCATGTAGTACGACGACAGGCTGTTGCCCGACGACTGGCCAAAAATGGCCATGCCCAGCACGCAGATGAGGCGGCGACGGGCCGGGCGCGTGTTGACCAGGGCGCTGTAATCCCACCAGCGCTTGTCGGTGGCGTTGGCGCGGATCTGCATCGACATCTCCTGCAGCTGCAGCTTGACGAGCGGGTGCTCCTCGTCGCCCTCGCCATGGTACTTGGCCAGCACACGGCGCGCCTCCTCGACCTTGTCGTTGGCCATGAGCCAGCGCGGCGACTCGGGCAGCAGAAAGGCGCAGAGCACGATAACGCCCGACGTGCACAGCTGGCACCACACGGGGATGCGCCAGGCCTCCAGGCCCGGGATGTACGAGCAGCCCAGCACGACGGCCGACGCGATGATGGCACCAATGTACCACGTGCAGTTGTACAGGCCAGTCAGAGTGCCGCGCCACATTGGGTGCGCGATCTCGCTGACGTAGGTTGGGGCCGAGACGGAGCAGAACGAGACGCCGAAACCCAGCACGAAGCGGCCAGCCAGGAACTGCTGGCCGTGCGTGGATGTCGCCTGGACGCCGGTGCCGATGATGATGATGACGGCGCCCGCAAACATGCCGGCGCGACGGCCGAGCCAGTCGTTGACGGGGCCGGTAAAGAAGATGGCAGCCAGACTACCGATGTTGTACATGGCAAAGGTGAGCCCGGTGCTCTCGCCGTCGACCTGGGTGCCAAAGTACTCGCGGTATGACTCCATGCCGTTAAGCCCGCCCATCAGCGAGCCGTCGTAGCCGTTGAGACAGCCGCACAGGTAGGCGCAGGCCAGCACCACGTACAGGCGGCACATGGCCCAGGTCCACGGCGAGTAGGTTGTGTTGTCAACCTCGTGGGCCATCTGCACGGCCTGGTTCAGGTCTGCATTGTCGGTGACGTCGGGGGACTTTTCGGAAGCCATGTTGATGAGTGGCTATGGGCTGCCGATGAGCTGAGAGGGCCATGTACGATAACACCGCCAACGGGGTGTCTCCTCTTATAGGCCCGACGGTCTGGTACCGTTGCCCGGGCGGTTACCCCAGATCAGTCGACTGCAGGGGCTCCTTGTCAACGAGCACACCGTTGCAGCAGCTGTCATCTCGCCAACGCTAGACTGCAACGTTCTGGACTGGTAGACCCCGGGCATCGCGTGCAAGCCAACTTCTCGAGTGGTGCGCATCACGCTCGGGAAATCGGAACCGGGGTTGCATTGGGTATAGCCGACCCCAAGTTTCCGGGGTGAGTCCCGCAGGGAACCGCCCGGCTCCGACATCCCCGAGGAAATGAGGGGTAGACCTTGCACAAAATTCGCGGGCCGATTAGGTTGCTGGGGGCAGGCCATACCAACAGAACCGGAGAGGCCACCAGGAACCGAGGAATCGACCGACGTCGCGTAGTCACGAGGAGAAAGAAAATGGACCTTCCGGATTTGAACATGCAGGTGCCAGGCCATAACAAAGCTCCATCTCGGCAGCATCCCCGTCGGGGGTGGCGGCTCCAGCACGTGCGGCGGAAAACAGCGAAAGCCTCCACTTGAAACGCACTGTGAAAACGAGTCGAGAGAAAATTCGAGGATACAAAGGTGAGGGTGGGATGAGAAGGGTTTGAGGAAAATCGAAGACTGAAGAGGACAAAATCCAAAGGACATCACAATGCTCATCCAGGAATCGCCAGACCGCCCCGACTACGCCAACGAGGCCGTGTTCCGCCGCAACTGCCTCCCGCACAGGACCTACTTCATTCCCGAGACGGCCGTCCTGCTCAACGGCCAATGGGACTTTCACTATGCCTCGACGCCGCTAGAGGCCCCTGAGCCTGAGGCCACCCCCGACTGGCAGCCCATCACGGTCCCTGGCCACTGGCAGCTCCAGGGCTGGGGCCACCCGCACTACACCAACGTGCAGTACCCCATTCCCGTGTGCCCGCCGCACGTGCCGACCGAGAACCCGACGGGCACTTACCGCCGCAGCTTTCACGTGCCGCCCGCCTGGGACGCCAAGTCGCAGCTGGTGCTGCGCTTCGATGGCGTCGACAGCGCCTACCACGTCTTTGTCAACGGCCAGCTGGTCGGCTACGCCCAGGGCGCGCGCAACGCGGCCGAGTACGATGTGACCGACTTTGTGCGGCGCGACGCCCCTAATGAGGTGCTCGTGCGGGTTTATCAATGGTCCGACGGCTCCTACATCGAGGATCAGGACCAGTGGTATCTGTCGGGCATTTTTAGGGACGTGCACCTTCTGGCGTTCCCGACCGACTGCCGCATCCGCGACTGGTTCGCCCGCACCGACCTCGACGCCGAGTATCGCGATGCGGAATTGCTGGTGGACGTCGACGTGACCGCCACGGCCGCCGGCAAGCTGAAGCTGTCGCTGCAGGAGCTGCCCAAGAACGGCGGCGGCGCCGTGGGCGAGACCGAGGTCGACGTGGCCGCGGGGGCCGCGGGGGCCGCCTCGGTCAAGGTCAAGCTCGCCGTCGCCAACCCTGCCAAATGGACGGCCGAGACGCCGCACCTGTACCGGGCGACGCTGACACTGACCAGCGGCCCATCCACGTACACGATCCACCAGACGGTCGGGTTCCGCAAGGTCGAGCTCAAAAACGGGCTCATGTGCGTCAACGGGCGAGCCATCCAGCTTCACGGCACCAACCGGCACGAGCACCACCCGCGGCTGGGCCGGGCGGTGCCGCTTGACTATATCCGGCGCGACCTAGTGCTGATGAAGGAGCACAACATCAACGCGCTCCGCTGCAGCCACTACCCGCCGCACCCGCGCCTGTTCGACCTGGCCGACGAGCTGGGACTGTGGGTTATGGACGAGGCCGACCTCGAGTGCCACGGCTTCTACGACACCATCGCGCGCCCGCTTGACATTCCCGAGGAGATGGACTACGAGGAGCGCAAGAAGCTGACATTCCCTCAGTGCGCAAAGTTTACCTCGGACAACCCTACTTGGACGGCCGCCTACGTCGACCGCATGGAGAGCATGGTAGTGCGCGACCGCAATCACACCAGCATCATCTCATGGTCGCTCGGCAACGAGGCCTTTTACGGCCGCAACCACAAGGCCATGTACGAATACGCCAAGCGCGTCGACCCGGGGCGTCTGGTGCATTACGAGGGCGACGTGCACGCCGAGTCGGCCGACATGTTTTCGTACATGTACCCGCCCATCGAGCGGCTGGTGAAGCTGGTCAAGACGGAGGGTGTGGCGGCCGACGGCACCTTTGAGAAGCCCGTGGTGCTCTGCGAGTACGCCCACGCCATGGGCAACGGCCCCGGCTGGCTCGAGGATTACCAGCAGGCCTTCCGCGACCACCCGCGCCTGCAGGGCGGCTTCATCTGGGAGTGGGCCAACCACGGCATCTGGAAGGACGAGGGCGGCGGCCAGGCCTTTTATGGCTACGGTGGCGACTTTGACGACTTTCCCAACGACGGCACCTTTGTCATGGACGGGCTCTGCTTTTCCAACCACACGCCCACGCCGGGGCTGACGGAGCTCAAGAAGGCGATCCAGCCACTGGGGCTGTCCGTCGCCGGCGGCAAGCTGCTTGTCGAGAACTACTACGGCTTCGTGGACCTTTCCCACCTGGTGGCCACGTACAAGGTCGAGGAGTTTGGTAGCGAGACGGTGCTCGTCGACTCGGGCGAGCTGCCGCTGCCGACCATCAAGGCGGGCGAAAAGGCCGAGATCGCACTCCCGGTCTCGGCCGGCCACCGCGGCGACGGCGAGACCACGCTGACCGTGTCGTTCCGCCAGCGCAGCGGCACGGCCTGGTGCGACGCCAGCCACGAGATCGCCTGGCACCAAGCCCAGCTGGCCGCTCCCAAGGCCGCCCCGGCACTGGCCTCGCGCCCGCAGCTGGCGAGTACCAAGGCCGAGACGAAGGGCTCGGTTCTGGCCATATCGGGTGGCGACTGGTCGCTCACGTTCGACAGGGCCCGCGGCTACGTCACCAGCTGGGTGTCGGGCGGCAACACGCTGCTGTCGGCCGACCCCGCCACGGGCGCCGCATTGATGCCCGGCTTCTGGCGGCCGCCGACCGACAACGACTACCCCATCTCGCTGCCGTACTGGAAGCGGTTCGGCGTCGACGTCCTGACGTCGCAACTGCGCGCCTTTTCCGTTACCGAGTCCGGCGATAGCACCGTCGTCGAGGCCCGCACCTACATCTCGCCGCCCATCGTGGCCTGGGGTTGGGAGGCCACCTCGACGTACACCGTGTCGGCGGTGGGCAACCTCTCGGTCGACGTCAAGCTCGCGCCCACGGGCACCGCGCCGACACACGTGCCGCGCGTCGGGCTGAACCTGTACGCGCCGCGGAGCCTCGACAACGTGCGGTGGCACGGGCTGGGGCCGGGCGAGAGCTACCCCGACAAGGCGGGGGCGCAGCGGGTGGGCATATGGGCGGCCGGGGTTGCGGATCTGCACACGCCGTACGAGCACCCGCAGGAGGGCGGCAACCGCATGGGCACGCGGTGGGTGGAGCTGATGCATGAGGATGGGCACCGTGGCGGCCTGCGGGCGCGGGGCGACGGGCCGTTCAGCTTCGTGGCGAGGCGGTACGCTGACGCCAACGTGGAGGAGGCGCGGCACCCATGCGACCTCGCCGAGGTGGACGCCACGCTGGTGCGGCTGGACGCCAAGGTGGCCGGCGTCGGCACAGCTGCGTGCGGGCCGGGCGTCCGGGAGGATCTGCTGGTGAAGGTCGACGAGCTGTCGTTTCGATTCGAGCTAGAGCGGGTGGGGGCTTAACTCCTGTGGATATCGCGAGTGTCTGGCAACCTAGATCGCTCCTGCATGGAGAGTAGGCCCGCGCCAATAGCAAAAAATCATATCCATGCGTGTCCACTCCTTTGCATCACTAGGTCTGTCGTCATTCGCGTCAAGCTGTAAACGGGGATGCCCAAAAAAAAACACTAACAATGGCAAGGATACGGCACAACACGGGACGACACCCCAGCGAAGGTTCGGACAAGGAGCGGGCGGCCAGCAACGATACAGACGGAGCTGGCCGAGGATTACAAAACAAGAATAGGCGTTGGCACAAGATCGACATGAAACAGGACGGTTCTGGGCGGGGAACATCAATCAGCGTGGCAACGAATAGTGATCGAGACCTTTATAGTATTTGAGTGCCATGGGATACCACGGCACCGCCCGAAAAGAATAACGCGCACTCACAACCACCGCAAAAAATACCAAACCAAACCAACTCAATCAATTGCAGTGCCTCAACACCACAACAAGAATGATTTAAATACCGGGGAAAAAAATAGCAAAACGGAAGGGGAAATGGCAGCCCATTAAATTGCATATAAAAATATGTTTGTGCGATGAATTGTTGTGGAGAAATAGCCTCTGAAGTAAAGGCCCTTTGGTTGTGAGTGCGCGTTATTCTTTTCATGCGGTGCACGGATATAAATACCCATGCCATCTATGCGCCGTGCGTCCCGGCACCCTAGTCTGCAGGTGGTGGCAGTTAACCAAATCAGTAGAAACCAAACACCTGTAACGCAGAATGGCAGTTTTTTTTTTTCTTAAAAAAATGTTCGCCGCCCAACTGCCAGATGCGGACACCCCACCCGTCCGTTCCATCAACGTCGATCTGAAACATACCAGGGGATGGCGGCGGGTCCGGCAGCTGCGGGGAGCGCCCACCACCCGTATACAGGTGCCGAGCTGCCTTCCAAGATGTCGGCATGCGTCAAAGACCGACGTCGCGCGGGCGTCATCCCATTTATGTATGCTTGTCCGAAGGTTTTCGGAGAAAAGCTCGGCAGGGGCTACGATGGCACCATATAGAGGAGAAGCCCTGCCTGGCCTGATGTCTCCATCTTTGCCTCTGCATCTCCATCCTCTTCCTCTGCACGAGTGACAGCCGTAGACCGGTTTTTTTTCTTCTATTCGTTCACTGAACTTCTTTTCCATAGCAGCCTGGACGCCGACTTTTTTCTAATAGCCATTTTTTTTACATTCACAATGCGGTCACACTATCTTCTCTCTCTGGCCAGCTTGGCCATGGCCCTGCCCCAGCACTCAACACACAATATCCCCAGTCTCGTCACAAGGACACAGCTGAACCTGACGGACGAGGCGGCGGTCGAGGAGGCGTTCCAGGCGGCGGTCAAAGGTATGTCGAGCACCCCTTCTCAGCCCGCGCACAACTAACAGTCACAGCCCGAGATGCTGGGCAACGAGCCCCTCGGAAGCGGGCCAACCAGCTCATCCCCATCGTCGTCGGCGGCGCCCAGGCCCTCTTCGTTCCCAGCATGATGCTGGCAGCAGTCGGCGACGTCATCCAGTTCCAGTTCGCCGAGGGCAACCACACCGTGACACAGAGCCCCGAGACGGCCGCGTGCCAGCCGCTGCAGAAGACGGTCGCCACGGCCGTCCACAGCGGCCACATCCCCTACAAGGCCGGCCAAACCACCGTCGGCACCTTCAACGTGCCCATCACCGACACCAAGCCAATGTTCCTATACTGCGCTACGGGCCCACACTGCCAGCTAGGCCAGGTCATGATCATCAACCCGTCCAACACGGCCCAGGTCGTCAACTACGCCAAGCTGTCGGCCCAGGCAAAGGATAATGTCGACGGTGGCGCCCCGTCGGGAGGCAGTGCCGCTTCCATTCAGCTGTCGGCCGCCGCCTTTGTCCCGGCCCCGCCCGAGGCGGGCGGGGGGCCGCCGCCGCCTCCTCCCGACAGCGCTCCCACACAGCCAGCGCCGCCTGCGACCTCGTCGGCTGCTGGGGGCAAAGGCAAGGGCAAGGGCAAGGGCACAGCCAGGGCCTCGGGGTCTGAAGCCGCCCAGCAGCCTGTTGCTACGGCGCCGCCGCCTGCTGCTCCTGTAGCCGCGCCGCCCGCTGCTCCTGTAGCCGCGCCGCCTGCTGCTCCTGTAGCCGCGCCGCCTGCCTCTCCTGCGGCCCCGGCCCCTCGTGCAGCCGAGGCACCTGCTGCTGCTTGAGAGGCACCAGCAGCCGAGCCAGCACCGCCCGCCGAGGGTGCTGCGCCGGCCTGAGTGACGGACAGTATATAGATTGATAACTGGGGCAGGACCTTGCAGTGCATGTATAAGAATCTACTAGTGCTATTACTGGTGGACCGGCATCCTTATAATTGCCGTTCCGGAGCTCCCACCGACCAGTGACTCGTATTCATATGAGACGTCTACACCAGACTACCCAAGATTGTGCTCCTCACCCGCCAACGGCCGGTACCGAGGTCGAGACCGACGCGCGCACCACACGCACGTCAGGATCGCCAGGAACGGCACCATAGCCGCCACGCCAACCTCTACGAGGTGGTCGCCGAGCCACGGAAAAAAGTGGCTGTCCCAGTTGGACCAGGTGCCGCCGCGGACCTGGGTGAAAAAGACCCAGCCGTCGGCCCCCGGCCTCATCTCCATCAGCACGTGGTGTAGCGGCCTCCAGCCGGTGCCCTCCATCCCGGGGACGGTGCCGTCGCGCAGCAGCCAGTGGTAACGCTCCCACATGGCCGTGACGAACCACTGGCCGCTCGTATAGCTAATGATGACGTAGGGCAGAAAGTAGTTCCAGTCCCACGTCGGCAGCTGCTCCGTCAGCAGCACGAGCAGGGGATGCCTGGGCTGGCCGCCCATGATGTTGTTGCTGAGCGCGCCGCGGCCGCCGTCGGTCGTAAAGGCGGGGTAATAGGTCAGGGGGTCCAGGCTGGCGGCGCAGCCGTTGTCGAGGTCGAGGTAGATGCCGCCATAGTGGCGCAGCAGGAAGTAGCGCAGCACGTCGACGCGCTGGATCGGGAATCTGTAGCCGTCGTAGGTCGGGAGGAACCATGGGTAGTGCTCAGCCAGAAAGGCCCGCGAGGTATCGGTATACCAGATCTGTCCCGTCAGCGCCGTTCGCATATCCGGCCGGCGTGCTCACCTTGTGGTCCCAGTCTGGATTCAGCGTCTGGCACGTCCGGCGAGCCTCCTCCCAGTGGGGCGGCAGCTTCGTGCTCCCCGGGTGCTCCCAGGCGTGGAAGATCTGGTGCGTGATCTTGGGCACCACCGGCACCCGGTCATCGCTCCGGTTGTGGGCGAGGGCGATCTCGGGCTGGCTGATGGCGATGCCCGCGTGCGGCCGGAAGATGCCAAAGATGGCGAGGAAGACGAGGAGGCGCGTGAGGGCGTATGTCAGGACGAGCAGGCCAAAGGCTGCCGGCAGGGCGATCAGGAGCCGTCGCGAGCGTAGATGGACCATGGTGCCGACCTCTGCTCGTCTAGGAGAATAGAGTCGTCTCCTGAGAATTTCTAGAGGGACATTCCACTACCCGTAGCCAGACGGGCATCAAAGCGCAGTCCGGAGCCATGGTGGCGCCAAACTTTGGCACGGTCTGTCCATGACGTCTGGTCTGATATTGGAAGGTGCAAACTTCGCAGAGCCGGGAAGGTGCAACTGCAGGTGTCTTGCTTCCTCCCAGCTTCGTCGTCGGCTTGGACCGTGAATCAGATATCTAGCATTTCCAGACCGATGGTCTGGTCGCAAAATCGCGAGATTGTGACATCGCATCTTGGCATTCTCGCTGGTCTTGGCGGAAGTTGCGCTCCAGCTCTAGACCTGTCCTTCCTTCGGCAGTGACGCTTAGTGCCGATTCCTGAGCCACAGCATCGACGACCGGACATCCGTTGGAGGTTTAGCGCTATTTTTGTTGGCTGTAAAGAGGGACCGAATTGGAGGCCAGAGTGCCAGCCCAGACCAGTAATGCTTACTGCGGCGGCTGTGCTGTTACTGGGGCAGTGGGGCAGTGGTATCACGTGACTAACGCGACAGGATTCAGCACCCAACTCCCACCATCAATCGCGACGCCACCGCGCACCACGCCTTGACGCCCGACCTCCACGGCAGATCGCCGACAGCAGATTCGCGATCGACGCAATGCCAGCTTACTTGGCATTACCTGCTGCGGCGAGCCCAACAGTAACGGCGGCCAACAGCAGACGCGGAATGGCGTTGGCGGGTGCTATGTTGGCGCGCTGCTGCCCTCTGAGGTGCCATGGATATAAGACCTGGCGAGGGCTCTCCAAGAAGTCCAGGTATCCACATCAAGGCATGCCACCAACCCAAGCAAACATCCAAACCATCCAAAAAACACCATGAGGTTCTCCGTCGCCTTGATTCTGGCCTTCTCGGCCGCGGTCCTCGCCGAGGAAGCAACCGCAACCGTCACCACCAGTGTCGTCTCGACCGTCACAGAGGGCTCCGTCGCCACGACCACGGTGACAGCCACGCCCTCGGGCCTCCGCGCGAGCAATGCGACGGTCACCGTGACCAAGACGGTGACCAAGCGCCTGCGTCCCACCGGCAGGCCCAAGTACCGCCACAAGCACCTCGGGGCCAACTGCCCGTGCATGAAGATGCGCAAGTACAAGCAGCGCAAGTACAAGCAGCGCAAGAGCAGGCCGGGGCACAGCAAGAACAGACAGCACAAGACCCATCACTCCCCAGCCCACCCCAGAATCATCTACCCAGCCTTTGCCGAGGCATCCACCCAAGACGCCATGCCCCGCCAGCCCTCGACCGAGCCCGGAATGTCCCCGGCCATTTCGTATGGCTCCGGCCGCCGCCTGCGCCGCAACGTCGGCACCCGTCGCCGACAGGCCCCCGCGACCGACGGCTGGTGCAAGGACGGAAAGACATGTCCTCAGGGCACGTGCTGCAGCAAGGAGGGGTGGTGCGGCCCTCCGGCGACTCACTGTCCGGGGGGTGCTCCAGCGGCCCCGGCTCCAGCCGGTGGTGATCCAGGCGCTGGTCCAGCCGGTGCAGGGGGTAATTCTGGCGCTGCTGCTGGCACAGCTCCTGATGCTGCTGGCGCAGGTGGTGACCCCGCCGCTGCTGGAGGTCCTGGTGGCGCTGCCGGCGCTTCGGATGGTGCTGGTTCTCCTGGCGCCGGTGCTCCGGGTGTTGGTGCTCCGGGTGTTGGTGCTCCAGGTGCTGGTGCTCCCGGCGCTCCTCCTGGTGGCGCTCCTCCTGGCGGCGCTCCCGATAGTGCTGCCGCGGCTGGTGGCGCTCCGGGTAGCGCTCCCGCTGCTCCCGCTGCTCCCGCTGCTCTCGGCGCTGGTGCTCCGGGCGGCGCTCCCACTGCTCCTGGTGCACCCGCCGCCCCTGATAGTGCCGCCGCGGCTGGTGGCGCTCCGGGTGGTGCTCCTCCTGGTGCCCCCGACGCTCCTGCTGGTCCTGCTGGTACCGGTGCCGATGCTGCTACTGGTGCTTCTGACGATGGGGCTCCTGTCGGTGCTGCTCCTGGCGCAGCCACTTGAGCCTGCCCCGACGACGCTGCAGGCGCCCAAGTCGCCGAATCTGCAAACGAGACCACCAAACAGTAAGCCCATTTTTCTTCACGTGGCTTGGTCCACCAGCTATTTCAGCATTTGCACTTCATCCATGTCTTTTTTTACTGGAGTTTGGGTCTGATTTATTTAGAACATGAAATGACATCTTTTGCAACCCCCGTCTCGTCTGGAGTCCCTTATGTTCTAACCCCTCCTCGCTCGCATACGGTCTCTGTCGCGCTCAATGTCGTCCCTAGGAACGATGGTGCATCGCTTCGTCTCCCGTTAGCTAGCCCTCGACTGTGGATGAGTGTGCTTACCTTCAAAAGCGCTGACACCTGCCCAATGCCGCCCCCGTCGCAAATATTCTGCAGTGCGGCCCGGAGCACTCGTCTCTGCTGCTCAGTGCAAAACTGAGACACGAGACCTGCGTAGAGGGCCCCCAGTGACGCGATCATGGTGAACTCGGTTGTGCCCCCGGGGCGCAAGGGCGCGCACGCTGTGGGCCGCACTAGCGCCGTCTTATAGTACTGGATGCAACGGACGATGCCACGGATGGCCCGCTGCGCCATCTCGGCCGCCAGCAAGTACTCGGGGTCGCTCTCGTATGGCGTGCGAATCGTTGCCTTGAGCGAAGCTGAGCCACGCCAGGCAGCGTGCGGTGTTGTGACTAACCAGCAGGCCGCCTACCCGCCATGCATGTCGAGTAGAAGCTGGCCTCCTTATAGTCGGCAAAGCCCAGCATCTGCATACCCTCGTCGGTGTCGGGTTGCTGGCCCGGGTCTGGCCTCCCTCCCTCGGGTGGGGACGCCAACGGGGTGTGAAGGGACGGGGAGCGCGGCCAAAGCACTGGACTGCCATCATGCCGCGCCTACACGCCGTCCTGGGTGGGCGTGCAGGGAGCTCCGTACCCGGGAGCGGCGGACGTCGAGGTGCGCATGCGAGTAAGAATCTCGGGGATGGTGTCGCCGCGCTCAAACGAGTCGGCGGCGTCCAGAAATACACCGGGGCCGTATTGGCCGCTTTCGATGGCCTGCACCATGCGTCCGCGCTGCCAGGCTAGGCTCGCCATCAAGAGGCCCAGTTGGCCCAGCATGTCGTGGTACCCTACCGGCATCAGCGACTGCATGAGCGTGTCGGTGAAGGAGGTTTCGTGCCCGGGCAGGACTTTGAGCGCGAGCTAAGTCGATCAGCATCTCCTGTGTCAGCATCTGTCCAACAGTCCACTCACTATGAGGCCTCGTGCCAGTATCAACATCTCCTTGCACTCCGGAGTCTGCAGATTCTCCATGCCCAGCAGCTTGATGAGCTGCACCGCGCCCCTGACGTGCGCCTCAAAGGCGTCTATCTGCTGGCTGGGGCAGGCGAGCGTCTGTTGATATTAGTTTGGGCTGTCAATGGGCTGTTGCCTGACGGGCTGTCGACTCACCTCGTATATTGCCATCAGCAGCACCGATGCCAGCGTCTGCGTTTTGCTCTCCTCTCCCCTCGCCAGGCTCTGCATGGCGTCGCTGACGGCGCGGATGGCGCGGATGTACTCGACCTGGGCCTGCGCCCTCGGGCGGCGGAAAGACAGCCGGGTCGACAGGGCAGCGAGTGACGCAGCCCGGAAGGCGTGTTCGAAGCAGGGCACGATGCTGCCGCTGCCAAGGATGGACAGGATGAACGAGTTGGACCCCCGCTCGCCTGGCCGTGTCGGCGCCCTGACGTAGCTGTCGAGGAAGAAGGCCCGGGCCCGGTCCGCGATGGGCACCTCGACGCAGGTGGGGATGGTGCCAAAGGGCGTCGGCAGCATGACGGTAAACTTGCCGTCGTTCTCAAACGCCTCGTCTGGGCACGTCGACATGTGGCGCCACCGCGACTCGAGCTTTTCCGTGTACGCCACCCAGCGCTGGCCCACGAACGGGACCGGCTGCTTCCGGGCGCCTGCGTCGCCCTGCGCTTGCCGTCGCGCTGTATTTTTGTTTGGTGGCGATCCCCTGCGTTTCTTCTGCGACTCCCCATAGCCGGGGCAGTTGATTCGCATCCTCTCGCATCGCGCGCATCCGGGCTTTCCCTCGTCGCACTGCATGCACCGCGCCTGGCACAGGAGGCAGGCGGTAGGTGAAGCTTGTCCGTGTCGGCATCGTTCTGGCCAGCAGAGGGGCATGCTCACCTTGCGGTCTGCCCAGCGGCCCTCGCACGCCAGGTTGGCTGCCCACATAAACTGGTGCCCGTATAGCCGTCATTTTACCCCCTGTGCTGTCGTCTGCCTGTCTGCCTGTCTGCCTGTCTGCCTGTCTGCCTGTCTGCCTGTCTGTATCGTCCTCACCTGTTGCGGCCCAGGCTAGGCGAGTGCTCAAGATAAATAAACCTCGCCACTATCTCAGTTCCTGCAGCTCACCCGCTCGGCCTTAAAGCCACCGACATGAGCCGGCAGCCCCGGTGCATGTTCGAAGTGCCTGTGGTGCGGGGCAGCATGTGCCAGTTGGCTTGTGAAACAACCTTGACAAGGGCGCGGGTTCAGACATAACCGGCCCTAGTGGTCGTCAAGATCGGACCAAGCGCGGTCGAGGGCCGTGTGCCCAGGTTCTAGGGCGGCGCCATGCCAGAAATGGCCAGTGACGGCTAACGCACGAACAGGACGCTCGTGGGGTTCAAGTTGTTTCGGGCAGCCCTTTGCAGAGACGCATCTGGCAGTGCTCTTGTGCCTCACTAAATAATTCAGCCCGTAATAGACTTGAAGCTTCACGTATTAGTCGCCACATTGAGATATGGATGCCCGAATGGCAGTGTGGTGTGTAGACAAGCAAAGCACAATCTGGATGTGCTGGCGTAGCAGGGCGGAGACGTTGAGCACATGGCAGTCGTGTACCTGCGCAATAGCCCAGCACTGCAGGCTGCAGCTCATAGATTAGATGGTAGTAGCACGTAGACATCAAGCCACGCGGGCGTACCCAAGTGGCGTATGGCGCCCGCCGATTTGCACCGACTTTGGCTTCAATATGAGTGGCGTGTCCAATGCCTCTGGCCGAGAAAGCGCAATCAGACAAACCCTGCGCAAACATTGTTGGTGAGCAAGCGCCGCCCAAGCCAAGTCGAAATGGCTTCACGCGCGCGGCAGGCGTCAGGGATAAAGCCGACGCCCGGGGCGTTCGCCTGGAGCTGCTGGATCTCGATGACAACACAAGGAGATTGTGATTTGCTAAATCCAAAAATATTATGCCCAAACGCCCAAATCCCAACGCCGAGAAAAGCTTGCTTAGATATTGTACAAAGTCATGAGATGTGCCGAAGAGGCTCAGCACGGGATGGCTGCCGCTGTTTGGTAAATAAACCCCAGAAGCCTGACCGGCTCTTTGGGCTGGCCTTGCTCTTGGGGTTCGGACCGGCCGGTTTTGCGGACGGGCTCTCCCAGGACCCCGAGTAGTCGCCCCATTTGTCGAGGCTGCTATTGTTAGTCTCGTCCGCCTTTTTGTCCGAGCGGGTGATGTCGTCGTCCCACTCGCTACCGTCATAAATGAACTCGTCGCTGTCAACGAAGCTGTAGACGGCGCTGTGGGTGCTGGTGGGGTCTTGGGGGATGGCCTCGTAGCCGCTAGACAACAGGCCGGATAGGCTGCCCAGCTGCGTCTGGGGCCAGGTAGAAAGGGCTTGCATGTTGTTAGGAGGGATATTCGAGGGCAGAGGTGCGGGTGCAGAGTATGTGATTTCGAGGCCAAAGTTGCCCCCCGATTTGACATTTACCCATCAAACGGACAGAGCACTCTTGCTAATATACGAGGTCGTCGATTGTCTTAGTCCGCATGACTACACGCGGTGTCGATGCTTGGCCCTGACTGGGCACAGTAATGCGCCCCACTTCTTACTGCGACGGGGCGCCAGCCGCTGTCAAACCTGCCTAATGACACTGACATCGCTGTCATTTCTTGTTGACATTGGCATTGGCATCAGCATCGAAATCTAACACGGCCATGCCTGACTCTGCACTCACCCTAGCGATCAAGATGGCTTCGTTTGCGTGGCCCACAGGATCCACCATGAATGGGGTGGAATTTTATGTTTTTTTTTGTATTTTTTTTTCCCCCGCTGACTGGGCACCTGTCCTCTCACATATGGCGTTCTGATGACCCCTCCCCGTATCCCGCTGGCGCCAACCAGCCTGCCTCCCCCGCGGTGCCTGCCTGAGCTGCCTGCCAGCGTCGTCTTGGCGGCCGTGGCCAACCTGCGCGCAATCTACTGCCCCTTGGCCCCGTCGGCCGCCGACATCTACCGTCGCCATGACAGACCACCGCCGCCACAGGCAGACTCGGGCTACACGTCCGGCAACGAAGATGGCGTCCTGGGCAAGCACGAAGCCGCGCTCGAGAGCCTGCGCGCCGACGCCCTGGAGCGCAACGTTGCCTTTCGCTGGCTGAGCACCGTGGTCCTACGCGCCGACGAGCTGCAGGCCACCGACGACGAGCGCGACCAGCTAGTCGACGAGGCCTCGGTTGTCATTGCTGCGTTGACCGTGACTGGCCCAGAAGCCGCAGACAAGTGCGCCGACTGCGACGACGGCGGCATCACGCGCGACTTCTCCTTCCCCGTCGCGCCCAAGCTCGACGCGCCGCCCGTGCGCGTGTGCCTCTTTGACGCAGACCCGTCTGGACCCGACCACCTCAATGTCGGCCTGCAGAGCTGGGGCGCCTCCATCGTCTTCTCGGCCCTGGCCTGCGCCGCCCTGGCCTGCGCCGCCCCGGCCCGCTTGGGCCTGACGAGAGCCGCACTCGGGCCATCACCCTGCGTCGTCGAGCTCAGCGCCGGCACTAGCCTCGTGGGTCTTGTGCTAGGTGCCCTGCTGCCCCGTCTCGGCATCGACGCCACCGTGGTCGCGACCGACTACCACCCGGCCGTGCTCGCCAACCTCGCCTCCAACGTGGCCGCGAACCAGGGCACAGGCGTCAAGACTTGCATGCTCCTCGCGGCGACTTTTTGCTCGTGGCCACTGTGCGCGCCGCCGGCAGGTTCGAGGGCATCAGCGATACGGTGGAGATGGCATTTGACGGTGGTTCGGACCAGCGCTTCATAATACAGCACACGGAGATGCTTCCCAAACAAAAGGGCGTGGGACGGGGAGACGAGGACGGCTACAAACTGTTCAAGATTGGATGGGCCGCGGGCTGCGGACAACGATAGACGACACTGACATTGCGATAACTAGACCCCACGCGACATGACGATAGACTAGACGGCACCGAAATGGACATGGACGAGAATAAGCGACTGCGATGCTACGACGGCTGACGGTAAAAGAACCATACGTCGACCCCGCCCCTGGGTTACATTCATGCCGTGCACCCGGATGCTGCACTCTCATTCGGCGTTCAATTTCTCCGCATCCTTCTTTTCCTGCTCCTCCACCGCCCCCTTCTCCTGCATGGCCTTTTTAGCGCCCTCCGGGTCCTGCATCTGCCGGAACATGGACATTGGGTCGAACCACACGTCGATTTTCTGGATCTGCAGCTTCTCGTTGACCTTGGCCACCAGCACACCCTCGATGTCGATGAGGCCGCCGTGCGCCTTGACCGTGACCTTTTCGCCCTTGCTGCGCGGTGTCAGTGTCAAGTCTCGAAATGTCAGTCTCGGAGTACCTACTCGTTGACGCCCACGTAGTCCTCCTTAAACGTCCCCCAGTGCCGCCATCGAAAGGCAACCGTGGGCGGGCCGCTGTACACCTCGAGCACCTCCCAGGCAAACGTCGGCATCATGCGCTTGAATGACTTGTGGCTCGCCTCGAACGACGATCGCATCGGGCAGTAGTACTCGTTGGACTCGATGATGGCGTTATAGGTGCCCACCTGCAGCATGTGCTCGCCCGACTGTGGCGGCCCGCCATTGACCGAGAAGGTGTACTCGAGCGGGTCGACGGTGCGCCAGTCCTTGAGGTCCTTCTTGAACGACGCCTCGATCTCCCAGTTCTTGACGAGCTTCTCGACCAGGTCGGGGAGGCTGCCAGCCGTGTGGCTCATCTTCTTGCTGTCCTTCCAGACGCCGCGCGTCTTGCTGTAGTCGGGCGCCTTGCCATACCGCCAGTTTGCCTCGTCCTTGAGGACGGCGTTCTCGTCCGTCACGTAGTCGGGGAGGCCGGGTGTCTCTGTCTCTGTCACCATTTTTTTTTTTTTGAACAAGGGAGATTGGGGAGTGGGAAACTGATGGGACCAGATGGCTGACGGACGCAGGCTATATAATGCCAGGAATGCATGGTACCACAGTGAGTCTGACTGCATTCCGGCTAGGGCACAGCCCTTCCATTGGCCGTCCACCTACCATGGTTCGACCTGAGGGCCAGGCCCGCTCGGCCGGGTTCAATGCCGAGGTGGCTTTTACTACACGGCGCCGCCAAACTCAAACCGTGGCTGCGTCTGCTAGCGAGCAACCTGTCTGGGCATCGCGTGGGGCTGGCAGGTAGCCCAGATGTTTATTGCCCTTATTTCTCTGGAGTACAGCGTACATCATCGTCATTCCACGCTGCAGACGCAACCCTCAGGCCACGCAGAGCCGCAAAACGACAGATCGGAAGTGGCCAATCAATGTGACGTAGATCTCGGTATTCGTTAGATCTGTCTCTCGATTTGCCGCTAGCCTAGGCCATGCTAGCAGGGTTGGGGGAGGCGCGACTGCAGCTTCAACATGGCCATTTCCGCATCCACCCCCACGCAAGACCCCATTTGCGCAGAAATCCCACCGCGCCTTCGCCTGGGCCTGGTCGTATCGTGAATGCTTCCACCTTCGGACGTGAAAGGACTTCTAAGCGCTCCTGCGTCTGCCACCAGTGGCGCATCGCTCACGCATTTCGGAGGATAGTCGCGGCGGCGTCAAGGCAAACAGCACATATGCCGAATAGCACCCCCTATAACGGACAAACGGTACAAGATAGGGTTTATTGTATGCTTATCTAAATCTCTGAAGAGAAGGGAAGACGGGCACGAGGCCGCGGGCCTTGTGCCCTCCTTATATACAGTGATACCCCTTTCTTGCAGGTGCGGTACCCACTACCGCACCCCTGCCGTTGCCGACGAGCGCTCTGTAAGCATTTGCCCGGTACAACACTGGTGCTCCGCACCGGTGCCCGTGCAGATCCTCCGCGCCAAGGCCTGGAACAATGTGCCGGCCCTTGGTGATAGCCTCCTTTGGAGCACGTTGTTACGACCGTACCAACAGCTAGGAGCAAGGGGAGGTAGGCGGCTTGGGCCACACCTTGGACCTCCCTACCCCACTCTGCCAGCTTGCTAACTCACGTGATACTGGCTACATAAGTAAGGGGATCTTGGATCTGTATTTTTAGGAGATAAAGGCACAGATCCAGGTAGGGATCTCTGGATCTGGGATCACAAAAAACAGAGGCACAAAGCCAAGGGAAGTCGTAAGAAGGCACCACCGGTATAAAAAGGAAGGGTTTCTGTTGCAGGCAGAAGGGATAAGCACTGTGTGAAGCTATTCCGGTTAATTTGCTCTAAGGAGGAAAGGATCTGAAGTGCAGGGCCCGTAGGGTTTCTGCCCTTTATATACACGTGACTCCCCTGTCCTCCTTGCTTACTAAGCTTTCCTCCTGATGCCTGGAAGCGTCATACGCTCCCAGGCAGAGGGACCGCTCTTCCGATGCCTTAGGCAGCTGATATCCATGCCTGAGACCTCCTCTCTACAGTGTACACTGTCCTCTTTGTCACAGTTTCCTATTGTCTTAGATAGTTCTTAATAAATGCACTGGCATTAGTTAATTTAAGTTAGCTTCTAGGCATCCCTTGGAGCAAGCATTTAAACCGCACCCAAGATCTTTGTAAATCCCCTCAGCTTGTTAAGTTACGTGCTACTGTTTAAGTACTCGTCAGGTGCCCTACCTTAGGAGCAGAGGATTAACTGTAACACACGTCCTCGACCGCTTAGCTACCATGTTAGTGGGTTGAGCGGTGGCGACAATACCTTGGGAATTGCGTCGGCCGGAGGACGTAGATATGCGTAGGAGCGGTTGTGATTCTGCACTTAGCCGTTCCTTTCTCACCGAGTAATTACAAAACTCGCGTAAACGTGGGTTGCTGAGGGAAGTTAAATATAAGCGCCAGTTTGCCAGTAAGTCTTAACGGGATCGAGTGGATATCCGCAATGTAACGAACCAATTGGGCCACCAAGCTACAAGCGAAGGCCCCCGTTTAGTAGCTGGTAGCTATAACGGACAAACGGTGCCAGATAGGGTTTATTGTATGTTGATTTAAATTTTTGAAAAAGAAAGGAAAACGGGCACAAGGCCGAGGGCCCTGTACCTTCCTTATATACAGTAATCCCCTTTTTCGTAAGTGCGGTACTCGCTACCGCACCCTTGTTATTGTCGACGAGTGTTCGGTACGCATTTACCCTGTGCGGCACCGGTGCCCGTGCAAATCTTCTGTGCCAAGGCCTGGAACAGTGTGCTAGCCCTTGGTAATAGCTTCCTTTGTAACAGCAGCTACTAAGTAAGTTTATATCCGTTTGCGATACACCCTTTAAATTGTACCGAGCGTTCGCAGTAACGATCGGATAATTTGCCCGTAGTAAAACTATTTATGTTACGGGACCAAACCAAGGTAGTACCCGTTACACCAAGGTGAAAGAGGAACGTTATTGTAGCTAAAGCTACAACCTATACGAAGTTCTTATAAGCGACCGTACCGTAACAATTTATGCTACAAAACTGTAGCTGACAACTGTGCTTACGTCAGTAGTGGACGTTTGTAAAGTGGTTGCCTTCTGGCAAAATGCAAAGGAAATTACAGGTTTTAAGCGGGTACGCTGCTAGGAATCGAACCTGCGACCTTCCGGGCCCATAACTGGAACGAACCAATTGGGCCACCAAGTTAGAAGCGGAAGCCCCCGCTTTTGGCTTAGTGGCCCAATCGGTTCGTTGCGCGCAAAGCCGGTACAAGTCCTAAGGATTACAAACCTTAATACGGTGGATCCTGGCGGTACATCCGTTTAGCTTAGTTTTATAAGGAAAAAATGTATTTTGCATCCACCGCATTAAGGGTTGTAATCCTTGCGATTTGTAAATCCTTATTACACGGGACACCGTGGCGGGACAGGAAGATTGGCCCGATCGCTTGCATAGGACAGGCGCCGGCTCATGCGGGGAACTTGTAGCGGTGAGCATTCAAACTCCGCGGTAACTGCGGAAAGGGCGTAGCTCCTCCGCGCACGGGCCAACTGCCTAGCTATATTAAGAGGACCTTTTGCCCCGATACCTCGAAGGCATTTTGTTTTTTTAAGCATTCCTTAAAGTCCTGAGTGATTCCCAGTTTCAATTTGAACTCGTTTCCCAAGCCTGTTTTGCACCCCTGTAACAATGCTACGTATAGGAAGCACTGTAATTTATAACCAAATGTGTTTTTAGCGAAAGCAAAGCAACGTGGAGGGATGAACATTGCCGTTTACTGAGCGAGCTAATGCTTTTAAAAACAAGCCGCCCATTGTTATAAGTATTTCTCGATTGGTTTTAAAGCTCCCAAAGCGCGAAGCAGTTTTAAGATTTTGTTTTGGTGGACTTAAGAGTTATCTCGATCAACACTAAAAATTGCGGGCTTCTTATGTATGTTGTCATATTGGTTATGTCGCAAAAGGATATTTGACCCACTTGGCAGCTACCGGCTATTAAGCGGGGTCTTCGCTTTTGGCTTAGTGGTCCAACTAGTTCTTTACAGGTTAGTTCGGCTCTATACTGGCCTCAACGGCTTGCAGATTTTCTAGCTAGCCGCCCAAGTTCTGCGCTGGCAGGGCAAATGGCGCCTGCATGCACAGCACCGTCCCGCATTTGTAGGTGTGGAAACTGTCCAATCGGCCTCTTTGGTTATTTGGCCTGCCCTCACCTCAACCTGCGCGCTCCCCTGGCCAATCCGACACCTAGCCGTTGAGATTTGCAGGACAGGGGGGCAAAAAAATAGTTCGGAGGTTAGTTCCTGAGAGATAAGAGGAGCCTTTTTCGCCTTTTCTCTGTTAGCCTCTCATCTCACCACCACACCGGGAACAACTCCAGTAAGATGCGGACGACAGACACCGAAAACGAGCAGGAGCCAGAGCACGCCGTCTTTACGGGTGCGAGAAATACTAGCTACAGTGCTGACAATCCAGCTACTCAACCTCGGACTGAAACAACCGGAGAAGGCAGGGAAGCACAGGGCGAGTTTAGACAAGGAGCTGAGCTGTGGCTGGGTCTGGAGTTCTACCAGGATCAAACTGCCGCCCGAGGTCAAGCTTCTGTTCAGTATTACTCCCATGTCGCTCAGGGCCAGATGAATACCAGCACCAACACCGGTTGGCAGCCAGCTTTCCCCGGATATGATCCTACTGGCGAGCCTTTCCAAGCACACACACACGGTGCCCAAGTTTCTCTCAACGCGCCTCTATTGAACACCCTTATTAACCAGCCACCACTCAACCTGCCTCCCACTTTGCTGGGTAACACCGACTCTGCATTGAGCGTGGAAACTCAGCCTACTATCCTGTGGGTTTTCACGCTCCGTCTACGGAACGGACCTGCGAGAGAGGTTAGCAGAACGCGCAGCTAACCAGGGCATGATTTCCTTGCTGGTTAGCCCCCGCCAGTGCATTCATTGTCTCAGGGTGTTCCCCAGCAACAACAAGCTCTTGCGGCATATCCGTAGCACGCATTGGGGGTACAAATACCGGTGCTGGTGCGGCTCGGAAAGCACGCGCAAGGACAACCACCTCCAGCACTGGGAAAGGCATAGCAACCGCGGCGAGCGCTACTCTCCGGCCACGGCCCAGTCGTCCATGATGTGCGGAGTTTGCGGGGAAACGACCGTCGATGCGGGTGAGCACCGCATACACGTGCAGAGCTGCGGTGATGGGGTGCCAGGGAGACCCTCGGGGAGCAAGAATGCGGCTCAGTAGGCGCTCTGCTCATGAAGTCAGTTCGGCCCCTCCGCCACGGCTTGTAGCAGGTCCATCGTGCCAAGAAACTTTCGGAACCCGCCTGCTTGGTTTGCTTGTAGTTTGGGTGTTGCGTGTCGCGTGTTCGGGAATTCAAGTTTCGTTTTCGTCCCACTGCTAGTCCAGATCTTGACCCTAGATAGGCTTGTCTCTTCCATATGATTGTTGTGCAAGTGGCTTGTGGTGCAGGGTGCCTCTAAGGCAGGGTCGTTGGCAGGTTGTTGCCCACAGGCTAGAGCCCAAGGTTGGCATCTGAGTTTTGCCGCCGTCCAACAAGACCCTGATCGGCCGCACCGGCTAGTGCTGCACCTACCAGTGCAGAGGTGCATCGCACGGGCCACAAGGTTGCACCGGCCGCCTTGCACCAACGGCACTGCGATCCGTTGGCCGGTGCCAAAAGGGGCCCGGGCAGGGGGGATACATTGCCCAAACCCTTGTCAATCGTTCGCAATTTGCACCAGCCGGTGCGGCACTGGTCGGTGCAGCCAGCCGATCACGCCCTTGGAAGTTACCAAAGGTGGGGGCCAATCAGTAGCCATCTTGTCGAAATGGCCTATTCTCGGTGCCCGTTGCTATACAGCCAACTTGGAGCAGAAACTGCCTAGGGCTGGCGGCGGGAAGCTTTGCAGGCAACCTTTACGCTGGTTCCTAACGGGTGCTGCAGGTAAAAGGCAAGTGGCCCGAGAATCCTAACAGCAAGTGCATTTGATGTAAATGTTTGATAACAAAAAAGAAATGTGAAGCGAAAAGGGCGTGCCATTAAAAGAAACAGGGGAGGAATCGAAGCAAGATGCCCATTATATATGCCATGGCCGCCTCGCTGCTTGTTACCTTTTTCTGGGTACCTCGTGGTTCGCGTCCCTATTAGCCTTTCAGGCCGACTTTTGCATCTTGTACCCCCAAACACACAGTCTTACCATTTCTTCCTGTCAGTGGCTGGACTGGAATGCAGTCCCCGCTGTTAAGGATGTGTAAAAAATGACCTCCCACGAATCATCAAATGGCCTTACGGCTTTCAGCCATGCATTAGCGGGACTTTGAAAGTGCATTTTTTGGGGCTATGCATTGCAAAACCACCAATGGGTGCCCATGCCATGTAAGAAAACTGGCCCCCATACCTAACTGCATCGTTATTGGCCCGTATTAGCGCCCGACGTGTTGAACCACAGGGAGGCCGATAATTAGGGCAGGCTGCCAATGGCTTGCTAGGCGCATTTTTTCCGCCATGTGCTCGACGCTGGGAGTATATGTCGCAAACGGATATAATAAACCCACTTGGTAGCCACCAGCCACTAAGCGGGGGCTTTCGCTTTTGGCTTGGTGGTCCAATCGGTTCGTTACAGCATATGTTGCCCGCCGTTTTCCAGGCGACCTGTATCCTTCTAATCTGCGGTCCAAACTGTATTGTTTGGGTTGCTTTATGTTGCCGGCATTGTTACCCATTTGGGGCTGGCTCGGGCACAACGTCCGTGGAAACCGTGGAGCCTCATGCGGGTATCATTAACGAATAGAAAACGCAGTAATTAGAATTACAGCCGACCGGACTTTACCCCAATTCCGTTGGTGGCCACTGTTATTCTGCCAGCAGCAAAGCCCCTCACACCAAGATATCACCGGCGTCTGGTGAACCCTATCGGAATGGTTACGCCCTAACAGTTGCCCCTGGCTTTGACTCGGTGTTTCTCCTGCCCTCAGAAGCAGCCCCGTAGACCTGGACTACGAGAGTCACGGGCACGCACAAGGGAAGAGAGCAAAGTATTCCCTGTCAGCTGTCTACACCCCAATAACCATAACCATGGCAAACGGCGGCACCGACGTCGTGTACATGTACCCGCGGCTGGTATACCGCAACTCCCTAATCAAGTTCTCCGCCCCGGCCGGTAGGCTAGCCGCACATCCGAAGCGGCGTAGACGCCAAAGATGACCCCATGGATATTGCTTCCTGGCGGCATAAGCTGGGCAATTTGCGCCATGCCTGGAACACTGCGCATGTCGTGAAAGAGAATGGTCAGGGGAACTTTGTGTCCAATACGCCGGGCTACTGAGCATAGTGTATCCCAAATGTGTAAAAGGCTCGAGTCGCCAAGCTCGACTGGTGCACTGCGTCCAAAAGCACGCCCAAGTCCAACGTGACGGGGAGCACATCCAGACATAGCTTGTGCAGGGCCTCAGCGCGCTCCGAAAGCAGATATGAGCCGGCGTAGTTGTGGGATGCGCCGTTTAAGCAGCCGGCTTGCGTGCTGTCGTCCGAGTCCTTGACGGACACAAGACCGACGGCTGGGCCCAGAAGAACGCAAGTGTTGAGCCCCCACCAGAGGAACATGGGCTCGACATAGTGGGAGTTGAAAAGCCCGGCTGCGGAGTGCGGGCCGTGCTTGTGGCCGGACCATGGCGACGATGACTTGGATGATGAGGGGGAGGAGTGCAAAGCGCGTGTCATGGGGCTTGAAAAGAGGATGATTTGCAGGCGTGTCATGCCCAAGTAGACCAGCTCTTGCAGCTTGCCGACCTGGCTGACCTGCGGAGGCTTGTGGCTGCCGGCTGACGTGCCAGGCATTGTGAGGTAAAAGTGACGGGAGATAACAAGGGATGACAAAAGGTAATAGCAATTTCGACAACCCGAGCCCAAAGCAGCTCGGCTTTATCTGTCATGACCTCTTTACTTGCAACTTAGCCAGTGACAAAGTACTTGACAACCCACTTCTGTAGTTGCATAGCCCAGTACCCATTGTCGACAGCAACCAATAGCAAAAAACCCTTTTGGCCAATAACACGGTGTTCCCGACTATACAGGTGGCCAAAATAGGGTTTCCGGGCGGGAAACTAGAAATGGCAAAATCCCCACGAGGCCATGTCTTGGGCCCTCAACCGGGTTAGGCTGTTTATCAGTAAAGATCTGCAGGGGCCCCATGTCCGGGTTCTGCCGTGGCAAAAAAGCTTGCATGGCGGGTATGTCGATCATTCGAACGCAGCGGCACTCAAACAGGGACTATTTCAGGCTTATACCACCCATGCTAAATCTCGCAGCAATCAAACCTTCAACACACCGCCCAAAAACTCGGCCAGCAGCCCGTTTACGGTTTCCACATTCTCCCAGTGCCCAGTGTCCCCCGTCGACGATCTCCTTGCGCAGCATTCCCTCGGCAAACCACGACTCCATCCCATCAGTAAGTGCCGGCGGCAACGCCTCATCTCCCGATGCCATGACCACCATGCTGGGTAGCTGGATCGGGGGTACCTCGACCCCTTCCTCGTCCTCGTAGTTGACCCGCCTGGTGCGGTACCAGTTCGTGGGCCCGCGGAAAGATCTGGCCGCAAACTGCCGCACGTACACATCCATCCAGTCCTTGCTCATCAGCTTGGCGGGCCCAATAATCCGCAGCGTCTCGGGCTTTTGCACGCCGTCAGACACGGTGAAGGACTCCTCGCCGTTTGGGCCGCGGCCGTCGTAGATGCCGTTCAGGAACCCGCAGAGATTGGCATGCGAGTCGGCGGGGTTGTCGATGACGGACACGGCCTCGTCCCCTGCAAGCTGCTGCATGTAGCGCAACGACGGGATGGCGGCCACGTAGGCGTCCAGATCGACAAAGGCCCCGCGATCGGGCGGTAGGTAGGGCGCGTTGTGGCAGATGACACCTCGGAGCAGGTCGGGTGTCCAGAGCGCGGCCATTCGCCAGGCCAGCGCGGCGCCCCAGTCGTGGCCTATCAGCAAGACCCTCTTGTCGGCGTCGTCAGCCAGGACGCGGCGTACCAACTCCCGCATGTGGGACGCCATCTCCTTCAAGCTGTACTCCTGGGCGTCATCCGGCGCAGAAGTGCCCCCCATATCCCAGCATATTAGGGGCGATGACGCGAAGGCCCAGAGGCGGGGCGATCAGGGCGGGGATTTGGTGCCGCCAGGTCCATGCGGTGTCTGGCCAGCCATGGAGCAGGAGGATGGTGCCGCGGGGGGCGACGGGCAAGGATTCGAGGTTAGTGGTAGGTTTTGCCGCTGGCCTGGACCGAGGCGTTGCGTCTTCGGGGGCTAGGGGTGACATGTTGGCAGATGCGCCCTTGACTCGAGGCTGAGGCTTAGAGGATGAATCCGGGTTGTGAGGGATTTAAATATGCGAGAAATGCGAATGCACGAGGCATTTTGCGCGACGTCGCGGTTGATGAGGATTGTCCTCATCGGTCGGAGGCCTCTCGAGAAGATTCAGTTTGCATGGAAGAAGCTGTATAGGCTGGGTAACCCGCGTTTTGGGTAATGGCTTGGTTTTCGGTGAGGGTTGTTATCGGCGTTATTGTCTGCGTCTTTATCACAGGATAATACACCTTGCAGTAAGTGTTGGGCTGTCTGCTGCATATATCCAGTCTTGTCCTGGCTGTTTCAGTTTTCCGCCACCACACGCCTCCGCCACATTAGTTCATCCTCACATCAGTTCGCCCTCACATCATCATGGCCACAGCAATCACAGAGTGCCCCAGGAAGGCGGGCTGCCCTTACCAGAAAATCCCCGGCCCAACAGCCTACCCCCTCATCGGCAGCATCCCCCACCTGGATCTCAAAGCACCCTTCGAGTCCATGCTCGCTATCCAAAAGAGTACGGCCCCATCTTCCAGATGATATTTGCCGGCAAGCGCGAGATAAGCGTCTGCACCAGGGAGCTGGCCCACGAAGTCTGCGACGAGACGCGCTGGCACAAGCTGGTCACGAGCGGCGTGTCGACGCTCCGGCAGGTGGTGCAAGATGCTTTGTTTACGGCCCACCACGGCAACAGGCAATGGGGCGTCACACACCGCATCCTCAGGTCCATCTTTGGGCCGCTCAGCATCCGCGGCATGTTTGGCGAGATGAGGGACTGCGCCGAGCAGTTGTGTCTCAAGTGGGCGCGCCACGGCCCCGAGGAGCGAATCGACCTGGCACAGGACTATACGCGCCTGACGCTGGATAAGATAGCGCTGTGCATGATGGACTACCGGTTCAACAGCTTCTACCGCGATGGCCAGCACCACCCGTTTGTCAAGCACATGGTGGCCATCCTCAGCGAGGCCGACATCCAGTCCATGCTCCCGGACTGGGCGGGCGTTTTCAGGCCCAGAGCCATGCGCAAGTTCAAAAGGGACATCCAGCTCATGACGGACCTGTGCAGGGGCATGGTGGAGGAGAGGAGGGCCCGTCCGGTGGCGAGGCACGACTTTCTCAACGCCATGCTCAAGAACGCCGACCCGGAAACTGGCGAAAAGCTAGACGACGACGAGATTGTGCGGAATCTCATCACATTTCTCGTCGCTGGACACGAAACCACGTCGGGCATGCTGTCTTTCGTGACGTACTACCTCCTCAAACGCCCCGAAGCCCTCGCCCGCGCCCAAGAGGAGGTGGACGACGTCGTCGGCACGGAGCAGATCACAGTGTCCCACATCCAGAAGCTCCCCTACCTGGACGCCGTCTTCCGCGAAGCTTTGCGCCTGATGCCGACTACGGTAGCCTTTTACGTCACGCCGTACAAGCCAGAGTTGCTTGCAGGAAAATACCTGGTCGAGCCCGGCGAGGCGGTCTGCTGTCTCCTGGATCCCATCCACCGCGACAAGGCCGTGTACGGCGACGACGCAGACGGGTGGAAGCCCGAGCGTATGCTGCAGGAAAAGTTCGAAGCCCTGCCGGTAGATGCCTGGAAGCCGTTTGGGAACGGACAGCGCATCTGCCTGGGCATGACTTTCACGTGGCAGGAGAGCAAGCTGGCCATGGCCATGTTGTTGCAGAACTTTGACTTGAGCATGCATGATCCTGACTACAAGCTCAAGATCAAGCATCTGCTAACCATCAAGCCCGACGGATTCTACATCAAGGCGAGGCTGGGACGCGGGCGGACGGCGACAGATCTGCACAGGGAGCTGCGAGGGGATGTGAGCCAAGAGGATGTAAGCCCAGTGGCACCCAGCATTGGCAGCAGGCAGATCGCAACTCTCTACGGGCCAGACACGGGCACCTGCGAAGCCCTCGCCAACCGTCTGTCCTCGCACTTGTCCTCCAGGGGCTTCAACCCGACTGTGGCGACCATGGACAGCGCCGAAAACCTGCCATCGCTGTCCGTTTTCATCCTGGGCACGTACCACGGCAAAGCAGCCGCCAACGCGAAAAGGTTCATGGCCTGAACAGAAACGCTGCAGCCGGGCGATCTGGGCGGCAAGCAGTTCGCCGTACTGGGCTGCGGGCACAGCGACCGGACCAAGACCTTTTATCTCATGCCACTGCTCCTCGACGGTCGGCTCGCCGCGTGCGGTGCCGGAAGGGTGCTGGAGATGGGCAGGATTAACAACGCCAAGGACGACGCATTCGAGATGTTGGACACGTGGACCGGCCAGCTCCTGGGCCGTCTGCAGCCCGACGCCGTAGCCACCATGCCCACTGCAGCGTCGGTAACAGTGACCAAAACCCCTGGCCAGACACCCCAGCCACCCAGCCCTCCCCTAGGCTTTTCCACCGCCACTGTCACGCAAGCAAGGGCTCTTGTTGTCGATCCAGCGACCAACCGCGTGGAGAAAGGCCACCTCGAGATCCTGCTGCCCGAAAGCATGGCTTATAAAGCCGGTTGGCACGTTCAGATCATGCCGGTAAACGACGAGGTCATGATCCAGCTTGCTCTGTCCCGCTACGGGCTGGACAGCACCGATATTGTCACTGTCAGTTCGTCCGGCTTCAAGCTCGACAACGTGCCTGTCGAAATCCCAACCGTCGCGTCCCAGATTTTTACGGGACGGGACTTGCGTCGGGCCGTCGGTAACCCGGCTGTGCTGGACCAGCCTGTCAAATACGCCGTCGACGACGCCACCCGAGCCCAGCTCGCTCAGATCAAATCATCCAACCTCGAGGCCATGCCGCAAAGCCTGCTCTCTATTCTGGCATCCATCCCGCACTCCTCTCTCCCATTGCCGCTCCCCATATTCGTCACGCTCCTCCCACGTATGCTGCCCCGGACCTACTCCTTTTCGTCTAGCCCGGACTACCTACGCAGCCGCTCCCAATCTATCAGCAATCGACTCCAGGCAACCCTAACGTTCTCCGTCGTGGACTAGTCGTCGTCTCCGACCCGCGGCGTGGGCTCAAACTACCTCGCCACCCTATCTGCATCGTCGTCGCTGTATGTTTCGATCCAAGAAGGCCAGCGAGACGCCTACCAGCGCTTTCGCCTGCCGTCCAACCCAGCCACGCCCGTCATCATGATCGCCGCCGGCACTGGCATCGCGCTATTCCTCAGTTTCGTGCAACAGCGCTCTCTCTCGCCCGCGCCGGAGCCAAACATGCTGCTCCTATTCGGCTGCAAGACGCCCGCCGACGACCTCTACCGCGCCGAGCTGGACGCACTCTCCGGAGTCGTCACCGTGGACCGTGCCTACTCCCGCCAGGACGGGAAGTATGCCACTGACCTGATCGCGACGCGGAAGGACCTGATCAGGATGTGGGGTGAGGGCGCTGTCGTGTTTGTGTGCGGGGCCAAGAAACTGACCGATGGTGTCAGAGAGGCACTTGCGCCTGTGCTGGGTGGTGACGAAGAGCGGTGGGATGAATATGTCAGCTGGGGGAGGTATGTCGTTGAGGTTTTTGCCTAGGTAGTATCGCCAGTGAATGCGCCTCAGTCACAAGTTGGACAGTGTTTGCCTTCCGCCCCGTCAAGAGGCCAAACAAGCTACAGCGGCGTACGTGGAGCTCATACCATCAAGCAGATGTCGCACGAGCGCCGACACCAGTCGTAAGACCGGACAGCACAACGATCACAGGCACTGACACAGGTGCTTTGTGCGAGATCTGGCCTCGGATGGAACCAACAGTGATGGCACGATGAATAACACTGGCAAGGCAGTATAAAAGGGAGCTCCGGGTCCTGACATGTCGTCTGCAAGCCATGCCAAAATGTGCTACATCTACCAGGATATCCAGCATTGCCGCTGCGTAAAGGCCAACGCCAAACGCTGCCCCCACGCAACCGAGCTCGACGAGGAGGATGCGGACATCGAGTTCAATGTCATCAGCCATCTCCCTCGTATAGGGTGGGTGGAAGTCCGCGGGACTGCGAGCAACGGCTGGTTTAGAAGGCACAAGAACTACCCGCCGACCTGCAGCGACTGGATCAGCGAGCCCATCGTCAAGTGGTGTGAAGCGTGCAAGAACGACTGGAACCTGCCCCGGGGCTTCTCGTGTCCCGACTGGGGCGGGAATATTGAGGATCACCACCATGTGGACAAAATGTGCAAGCCGTGCAGAAAGACGCCGTCATGCAAAGAGTCAGACCCAGAATTTGAGGGGCATGACGACAAGGGCTACAACGGCTACCTGATGAGGAAGAAGGGCGGGGCGGTAGGGTGGGCTGAGGCCGAGGTGTATATAAGGAAGAAGGCGGACAGGAAAGAGGAGAGTTGTGTGATTTTTTAACGAGCAGATACACCAGAACTCCTCGTCTCCTCAATGGCGCACACGTTAAAAACGCCAAAGACAGGAAAGAGGAGAGCTGTGCCATTTTGTAACTGGAAGCGGACGGCGAGCGGACGGCGAGCAGACAGTAGATACGTCAGAACTCCCTCGTCTCCCCAACGGCGCACACATCAAAAACTCCCTCCTCCAGCCCCGACCTCCGCAGTGCCTCCTTTAGTAGGCGCGGCGGGTCTTCCACCGCCTCCGTGGTAAGCACCCAGGTCCCCCAGTGCACGCCCATGGCTCTGGCGCAGCGCGTGTCCTTGAATATTTCGACGGCGTCAAACGGGTCCGAGTGCACGGGACTAAAAAGCCACCGAGGATCGTAGGCGCCGATGGGGATCAAGCCCAGGTCGAACGGCCCGCGCAGGCGGCCAATGTCGGCAAAGTCGGGGTTGCGCGGCAGGTCGGCGTGCTGCGGGCCGTAGTCGTCCTCGCCCCGCGGCAGCTGCGGGACGGCGCGGTAGCCCGTGTCGCCGCCGAACCACACGCTGCGGCCACCCGACGACACAGCCCAGCTCGCCCACAGCGTCGTGTCCCTATCGCTCAGTGTGCGCCCGGACGTGTGCTGGCAGGGCAGGCAGGACACGGTGGCGAGGATTTCGTGCTGCGCGTCCTTGTCCACCAGTTTCAGCTCCCTGTCCTCCCACCAGTCCATCTCGGTGACGTTGTCGATGCCGGAGGAGCGGAACCAGGACGCCAAGCCCAGGCCCACGAAGAAGTGGACGCCGGGATGTGTGGCCACCAGGCCCTTGACAGTGTTTAGCGACAGGTGGTCGTAGTGCGAGTGCGAAATGACGACGGCGTCGACGAACGGTAGGTCTTTGGGAAGACACGGCGGCGGCGTGATGCGGGCGAGGTTCGGAGGCATCCATTCCGGTAGCGGGGAGCACGTCTTCTCAAAAACGGGGTCGAACAGCAGCCGCAGCCCCGAGGGGAACTCGATAAAGTAGCAGGCGTGGCCGAGCCATGTCGCGCGGAGGGAAGCGGGCGGGGCTCGGGTCTTTAGGAGGGCGGGCTCGACTACTTTGATCTTGTGGTCCTTTCCGTTGGGCATGGCCAGTTCCCCTCGCCATTTCGCTCTGTCGATGTTAGCTGTGGCTTCCTGGCGGACTAGGGGACGTACTTGAGCGCACGCGACCCCTGTTGCGTTATGGACAGCCGCACGCCGGCCGACGGGTGCGGGTTGACAAAGCCCACGCGCTCGCCATGGCGGCCCAGGACATGGTGGGCCTTGGCGGCGGCGCTGTCTGGGACCGGGCCAGTCGTGGGGGTGACAGAGGCTGCGTAGGCCATGGGGGTCGTCGTCGTCGGCACAAGTCGCTTGGGTAGCCTAAGGGCTACAGACGGGGCAAGCGCCGTGGACCTGGCCAGCGACGACGCCATGGTTATATTGGAGGCATCGTAGCAGAAGACGCACAGCGACGGCGGGGCTCTTTTGGTGGTCAGAAACCGATCCAGCTGGCCCCGCGGAATTTCGGGATCGAATCAAGATACATGTGGGCTGATATCAGCACGTGGCAGACCCTGGTCGGTGTTTAAACCCGCGGGCTCGGGCTGGCTCTACAATCCTAAATCCGACGCGCTACATTCTTCGCATTACTACCCGTTGATCGTTAATCCCGTGCCCATCCCCTAGGCCGCCACTTGTCAGCATCGCCCAGTCGATCCGCCGTCAGCCCGGCCTGCCCGGGGTTCGCCATGCCCGATTCGAGCTGCCGCTGGTAAGATTTTTGCCGCAGCCTCTCGGCCTCGGCTGGTGTTAGATGAAGCTGAACTGTTAGCCGGATCCCACGCACTTCCAGAACTTCCCATAGCTTACATAAATCTCGATGCCCACGGCGTGCAGGGCCAAGGCCAACCACATGGCCGCGCCAAAGCTGAGGTCGATGGCCGCGCCGACGCTCTCGGGCCGGCCCAGAGTCATACTGGCCGCCACCAGGGCGTGCTGGTCCGGGTTGGTGCCGCTGTAAAAGGCGGCGCACTCGGGGTATCGCGCCAGCATCGCGTCGCGCCCGCCCACCAGGCTGGCCACCTTGGCGCATGGCTCGGGCATGTAGTAGCCGCCCACGGCCGTGACCACGTACGCGGCCAGGAACATGATCAGGCGCGCCGTCACGATGCTGCCGGCGTAGAACCAGGCCCGCAGCATCCACGCGCGGTGCTGCTCAATCTGTCGCCGCCGGATGTTGGCGTACGCCAACGCTAGCGACGCGAGGAAGGCGATCCCCAGGAACCCGACCCCGGTCTGCGTCGCAAGCGTGCCGCCAAACGCCCGGCGCGCCACCGGGAACGCGCTGGCGGCTCCCACGGTCGACAGCAGAAGCACCACATACCCGTTGGCCCTGTGCGCGGCGGTGCGGCGGCGGATGGCGGGCACGAACTGGAAGCAGGCTAGGAAAGCGGCTGGCAGCACCGTGGCCAGGTGTATGATGATGCCGATGCGCTCGAGCGAGCCGGCCGCCGAGTAGTAGAAGCACTCGCCGGGGGCGGCGTGCCGTGTCGCGCTGCTGGCTGGGCTCGAACCGGCGCTGTTGCTGCAAAAGACGCCGTCGATGTCGAGGAACGGGAGCCGCGCCAGCGTAAAGCCCATCAGCGCCCCTGCAAACACGACAAACAAGCCAAAGTTGTAGGCTTTGGTGAAGCCCAGGGGGTGGTAGATGCGGCCCATGAAGGACTTTTGTGGTGTCGGCGCTGTGCTCGATCGTGTTTCGGAAGGCAAGGCTGGATTCTGGGCGCTACTCTCGCCGTCCATGTCTTCTTTTTCTCGCGGCATGATGTCGATGTGGCTGTTTGACCGTTCGACTCTCATACCATACGTTGGTTTTTTTGCGAAAAGGAAATATTTCCCTCCCACTCGGACAACGAAACCGACATTATCCCCATCATTGCGTCCGTCACTCTCCCTTCGTCACTCAAGGTCTTTTAGTCGCCATTGTCACCCATCCCGATCCGGACTGGTCTATGAGTGGCTTGTGTGAATACCACCCATTAACCACTATTGGCCTCATCTGGTTGGCCAGCTGCCGCCCAGCCTGCTCGCTTGCGCCTACGTCCGTACCATTGGGACCAGGATTCTGGTAGCGGCCGTTTTCGCCTTGGCCAGCCATTCACCGCCATCCCTTGCTTCATATTGGGTCTGATGTCCCTTCATTCCATGCGTCGGTCCACGTGTTCGGCAGCTTTCCGTCACACTGCTCGACGCCGGTCGCCGATGGCCGCGTCGGAAGCGCTGCCCGCGAGAGGCTGCCCGCGAGAAGCTCCCGTGTCCAGAAGATGCTGTGCCACTGCTCTGCCCGACTCACTGCCGACCCCGCAGGGCAGTTTTCCCGAGACGCACACCTTAATTCAACGTCGCCATGTAGAGCACGTCGCCAACTTCTGCGACAAATATTGACTACATTTACGCCGTCATCAGCGGCGCTGCTACATATAGCTTCTCAAACCGGCTTCTCATCTTCTTGGGCATGGTCGCCATCTTGCCCGCCATCCTGTCCTGCCCCCAGCCAAACGCCGAAGCCCAGCTGTCTACGAAACCGCGCCGGCCGTCGCTGCCGAGGGCTGGCTTTTTCCATGCCTCGAGCACCGCACCGTAGTGTTCTACAGCATCCTTGAGAGGCTCGGTGGGCTCCCAGTCTGCGTTGGAGGCGACCGGCTTGGGAAATACCTTTTCGGCCGTCAGGCGCACCAGGGTCGCGTCGGCAATGTTGTAGACCGGAAGATTGTCGCGCGACTTGATGGGCTTGGGCGCCGTCACCAGCACGCCCATCAACAGCGGCATCGATCCGTCGGACGACTTGAGCAACTCGCCGACGTTGTTGTTGCCGCCGGTAGGGTCCTCGCCGGGTTTGTCTGGGGATGTTAGCTGGGACTAAAGAGAGAGGGGCTGCCGAGGGACTGCAGAGGGACTGCAGAGGGACTGCGGAGGGAGGGACGACTTACACTTGGACCATAGTCCCCGCGGCACGGATTTGATGTGCTCCTCGACACGCCACCGCGCCTGGCCACCCGCCACCTTGTCCTGGGAGATCTGGAAGGTCAAGGTCGACTCCATGGGGGTGAGTAGGCGCATAGGCTTCCCGAATACGTCGAGGCCTGCGTCGGGCGAGCCGTATGTCATGAGCAGATCTGTGACGCCGTCGTCCTCTGCCTCTGGGTCAAAGTCGCCGACCCGGTCGAGTCTGACGTAGTTTACGGCCATCTTGCAGCCGATGACAAACGAAAATGTGCCGGCCCGCACCACCCACTCGGGATTAGGCTGCTTTTCGTAGTCCTCGGACGGGTTCAGAAGACCAGACTGCGGGAGAAAGACGTGCCCCTCGTTCTTGGGCCGGATGGGCACGGCAGGGACGGCAGGGACGGCAGGCTGGGCAGCCGCGGCCATCGGGCTGACAATCTCTTCCTCGACGTCTGCCATGAGTGCCTTGGGCGCCGCCAACGCCACCGCCGGCTTCTTCTCGCTGGCCTGCAGCACGAGCTCGTAAAACTGCACCAGTCCGACAGCATGCCACTTGGCGTCGCTGTCGCCAAAGTCAATGTCGAAGCTGGCAACCCAAAAGTCGACATGGACGCGGCCGGCGACAGGCGGCCCCCAGAGGTACAGGCGGGCGCCGAGCTCGACCCCCAGCGTGAAGCTGACAAAACCGAGGTCGACCTCAAACTCGCAGCCGACCGAGATGCCGGCCTCGGCCATGAAGTGGAACGGCTTGTAGTTGATGAGAAAGTCGGCCCATGCGTCGAACCACGCCTTGATGGGCCCGGCATGGAACACGGCTTTAAGGCGGCCGCCGCCCATGCACGCCTTGGGTGTAATGGCAAAGTAGGCCTGGCCTGAGATGCTGAGGCAGCTGCCAACCTGCCAACTGATGCCGAGCCGCGGCGGGTTGGGATACCCGACGGGCACCTCAAAGGCCTGGTGGAAGCCGCCGAGGGTAAAGACGAACTGGCCGACGGTGCTCGGGTCGGCGCGCGGGGCGTCGAACCAGTAGTACAGCGCGGCGCCGCCCACGAGGTGACAGTCGGGGTGCAGCACGTACGACCGCGGGCTGAGCTGCGCCTCGGCCTTGAGCACGCCGTAGTCAAAGTCGACGACGACGCCGATGCCGAGCTCGACGTGCGCGTACTTGAGCGGCGACGCGGCCGTCGGTATGTCGGCCACGGCCACGCCAAAGATGGCCAGCTTGACGCTCGTGCCGAACTGCACCAGCACCACGGCGTCTAGCGAGATCATCTGGAAGGCGCTGATCTTCATGCCGGCTGCGAACCAGTACGTGTCGTTTTGCGGCTTGAACCAGCCCGCCGGTCCGGGGTCCGTGATGCGGAGCAGCACGTCGAGCACGTCGTCGGCGCCGGACAGTGCCGTCGACTCCACAAACGGAAATTGGGTAATCTCCTCGGGCCGCGGCAGCCGCACCGACGAGTTGTAGCCGAAGCCGCCCGTGATGCCCGAGATTTCTGCAAACTCGAGCGTGATGAGTGGGCCGTTGAGTTTGGCGAACACAAAGATGGACGTAAATGCCGGCCCGTCCTTGGGCGTGGCGTTGCCGTAGAAGCCAGCCGCCATGAACTGGTACGGGACAAAGCCGACGACCAGCCCACCGGCGTAGTAGTCCAGCTCGCCCGTGTTGCCGTGTCGGATGACACCCGCGATGGTCAGGGGCGGCTTGTTGAACACGGCGGCCAGGCCATCGATCTGCACGTCCAGGCCCGGCAGGTCGTCCAGGGTCTTGATGTCGACGCCGATACTGAAGCCGATGAGCGAAAAGGCCAGCGGGCCCATATCAAACATGGCGTCGAACTGGATGCGGATCTTCTTGTCCTTGTACTTGAGCCCGATGTTGCTGATGGACAGCGGGCCGGCCTTTTTCTTGAAGGGGGCCGTCGCGCTGGACCCGCTGTCGTCCTCGGCGGGGGCGGCGGCGGGAGCGGCAGCGGGGGCGGCGAGCGCGTGCATGCCGGAGAGGGCTGGACGCTCCGCCGGCTTGGGCTTCATGAACTCGTACGACAGCAGGCAGGTCTTCTCGCCGGCGTCGTTCTTTGTGATGACGGCTACGTGGCATCCCGCGCCCAGCAAGAGGTCGGCCGGGTTCATCTCCTTGAACTTGTCCTTGACAATCAGCTTGTTGTCCGCCTCGAAGCCCTCGTTGATCTGCTGAATGTCCTTGCGGGTCAGGCCGGCCACGCGGGGTTTGGCGGATGCTATCTTGGGAGGCGGGTCCTGGACCCAGAGGAAGTACAGCTGATCGAACGGCTGCGTAATATTGCCGACCAGGGGCACGTCGACGGGTGGCAGGCCCAGCAGGGCCACCTTGACCAGGCGTTTGGGTCGCGCCTCGGCTCCCCAGTCGGTGCTCTGCAGCTGGGCAAAGGCAAGCGACAGTCCGAGGGTGTCGCCGCCGAATCGGAGACGAAGCAGGAGCTGGAACGATGACGGCGTGGGCTTCGAGTCCGTGGGGCGGTCGTCCGTGATGGCTGGCTTTTCCTTCTTCTTCACGATGCTGAGCTTCAGAGCATCGGCTTTGGCTGCAAACGGGGTGTTTGCGACAAAGGCCGGGAGCTCGAGATCGTCCTCCAGATCCAGCAGGCCCATGATGACGTCGCCGATGGTGGCGGCCTTGTCCTGCGGGTTCACGGTGGCCACAAACGTCCAGCTGCCCGCCTTGTAGTCGTAGCTGAGAGCCAGCTCAAACACGGAGATCAGGAGCGTGCCCCTAATCTTGAGCTCGCTCGCAGCCGAGGTTGAGGGCTTGGACGTCTCGCCCGCCAGAGGCTTGGCAACCGTCACGTAGGTGTAGTCGACCGTCAGGTTCTTGACCATGATGGAGTCTATCAGGGGAAGGACGTGGTCCTTGGAGTCCTCGTCAAAGAACTCGGCCAGGGTGGAGGCATAGAGCCCCGACAGTGACGCGCCGAGCCTCCAGATTCTCTGCTCGTTTACCTTTTCGTAGTGCAGAGCGCCGCTGAGCAGGGCAGGCGCCGGGTGCTTGGAGTGCTCGCTGGGGTACAGCGCGGCGCGGATCTGTAGGTCCAGGAGGAATTCGGTGCTAGCACCCCAGGCGAACTTGGCGTCCAGAGACAGCTCACCAAGCTGCGGCTGCGGCACTTTGGACAAGGTGGGTGTTTCGGCCGTGATGGCGCCACCGAGGGCAAAGTTGTCCTTTGAGAGCTCGATGTAGGCGCGGCTGATCTTGCTAGGCACGCAGTCGGGAATGTCGCCGATTGTGATTCCGGGAATGACGTGGGCCAGGTAGATGAACTTGGCGGGCTGCGTGTTTAGTGAGGGCAGCAAAACCGTCCACTCCTCGTCGCTGGGGGACAACTTCCAGGTCGAAGTGGTGTCATAGTTGCCCCAAAACTGGCCGCGGATGGTCCCGATTCCGCCCACGTCCTTGCTCCAGGAGTACGACAGCAAGAAGGCGGCCGGGGGCTGGTCCTTGGTGTCAAATGTGGTAAGAGCCTCGATATCGAAGCTGAAGCTGGCTAGGCTGGGGCCCTTATCTTTCGGCTCTGTCTCTTCAGAGGCCAGGCCGACGCTTACCCGGCGGAGGGCTAGGTGGGAAACAAGCGGCTCTTTCTCTCCTTTATTCAGCAGCTCCCTTACCGCGTCCTTGAGAGTTGGCTCGTTGGATCGCTCGGCCAGCCACAGCAAGACGCCGTCCAGGGGGGCTTCCGAGTTGAAGAGGAAGGTGAGTGTCACTACGGAGCTTGCAAAGTCGACAGCCGCCGTCGTGGTGACCTTGGGCCCGTCGACAGCCTGGACAGAGCAGGTGATGGCAAAGGTGACCTGGCCGTCGATCAGGGGCATGGTACCGTCCGACGTCTTGGCCAGCGACAACTTGCGCTTGGTGACAGCCTCGGCGCTCTCGAGCGTAAAGCCGGGTAGGGCGCCGCTGAGGACCGTCTGCAGTGACGTGCTGTCGACCAGGCTGAACTGCAGCCGCATGATGGTCTGGTACGAGTCGGCCGGCGTGAACCATAGCGCGTTCCGCCGCCCCTTTGCGGCGCTGTCAGACTTTTTCAAACTGACGGGTATGTCGGCGATCTTGCCGGGCAGAAAGTCGCGGGCGTCCGGTATGCCGGCGAACTGGAACAGGCCGCCGACGTTGGTCTTGATCTCCTTGGTGTCGGCAAAGGTCTGGTCAAAGTCAAGGCCGCACACCAACACGGCGCCGCCTTTGATGAGGCCCGGAGCCGGGATCGGGGTGGAGTCGAAGGCCGTGACCAGGACGTCAGAGTCCGAGCTGAATGACAGGGGCACCGGCCTGACAAGATCGATTTGGAAAGACGTGATGACCTTGGCTGCCTCGGGGCCGGTGAGAAGCACCGAGGCAACTGCGTCCATCTGTGCAAACCATTGCGCTGTCTCGTCGGCCGCATCGAGATCGGTCGGCACTCCCTTGGGTGCGGCCGCGAGGATGAGCTTCCTCTCGGGGCCGAGGGCGGCGACGAACTTGTCGGTGTCGCCGCCCGAGAGAACCTGGCCGACGTAGGTGCCGGTCGGCTTGACGGCGGTGCTCGCGTAGATTGTGTACGACATGTCGGCTGGTGTCTAGTGAGGGCATCTACGCGTTGCCGTCTTGGCTGGCCTCGTCGATCTGGATGGCTATGGGGTCCAAACACGCTCGCATGGTTCCAGCCAGCGGCTCCCTCAGAGCCTGCTCCCCCAGAACCTGCTCATCCCTGGCAACCTGCTCCCCTCAGAACCTACTCACCCATCCTCGGAACTGCTCCATGTATCGGTACAACCCGAACCGTTCTTCAGCTTCAGAGGCCGAGAATATCGCCGGGCTGCAGCTGGCGGGCTACCGAATTGGGTTTGACCGGTCTGGGCTGGCTGAAGCATCTGCCACGTTAGTGTTAGCGGTGATAGCTGTGCGTCTTCGGGCATGTTGGTGCATCACAGCGTGGGGATGGCCAGTGATGGCGTCGTGACGTGCCCCGTTAACTGAATTCAACAGCCGCTAGTGTCTGCAGGTGTTCTGGGCGTCAGTGGTCTGGATGTCCGGGAGCTCGGGCTGTCCTTCCGATCTGTCACGCAAAGACCCCGCACCGCAGCGTTACAACATGCACCCCATGGGTATGACGCCAGGCGGGGTCAGTGCATGGCCTAGACCCTTGGCCAAATTTCAGCTGTCAGCAGCCAGAGCATTCCGATCCTGCTCTACACGCACACACACACACGCCTCACCTCAATCCAGCCCTCACATTGGCCATTGCCTTCCGTATACGCGTGATGTAGCTTCACGTCGGCAGCCGGGCGCCGGCGCTCGACAACTGCTCCGCTCCATAAGGCTCGGACTCACTGGCAAAGTCGCGGGCAGTCGCGGCAGTCCGACAGTCGCCGAGAGTCCACGATTGCGATCCAACAGTCCTCAACATGGCCTCCGACCCGGTACTGCTACCGGTTCAGCTCGACGCCTTCGTCCTCAACCCCTCGGTGTGCGGCACTGGAGAGCCCGCCGACAAGGACGCGCGCATCTCGCCCGTGTCGCAGCCAAACTACACCTTTCTCCGCCTCGACAACTTCCTCCTCCAGCCCGACGTCCAGTCCCACGCGACGCTCCATAGCACCGCCCCGGCCGCCCTTAACCCGCGCCTGACCGACCTTGGGGCCCGCCCGCCCAAGCCGCTGCGCCATCGTCACGGCGTCTACCTGCACTGGACGCTCCCGCGATGCTACCGTGCTGGTGTCGTCTCGTCTGGTGATGCCGTGCCCGCCGAGCGCGCCAGGGACGACCGGCGCAGGCGCGGACTCGACGTGCCCGCCGAGTCTGAAACGCCCCTGTCGTCGTCGCCCGAGTTTACCGAGCCGCCGACGCGTTGGCTCGTGGTCCGACAGATCGATGTGGACAGCATCAAGCCCGAGGCGGCGCGGGCCGCGTTCAAGGACAAGGAGTACCAGGGCTGGGTAATTGAGAGCGACTATCTCTGGTCCCTGGACAAGATCCCGCTGGATATGGACCTGCAGACGGACATGGCGCCGTTCGTGGTGGGCCAGCCCGGCCCCGACGTGCGCATCGAGCAGCAGGCCGAGGTCTTTATCGGGCGCAAGTACTCGCTCGAGGAGTGGAAGGGCGCCGCCGCCGAGAACCCGCAGTCGAAGCCGCCCAACATCAGTCTCCTGCGGAGCAGCAACCAGTTCTTTGCCGACTTTCAGATGCACAACGCCAACGTTTTTAGCATGCTGGACAACTTTCAGTACGCTGCCGCCGACCCCAAGGCCAAGACCGAGGCCAAGTACCTCGACTCTGCCGTCGCCAACTATTACCTGATCGGCTGGCACTGGAAGGCTGATGTCGATCCGCTGTGGCGCTCCGGGCGCAACGGGACGCACGCTCAGAGCATGGAGACGCTGTTCATGAAGATGATGGGCAAGGCGCCTGGCGATGGCTGGCTGGATGACAAGTCGCAGCTGCGGCTCGTCTGCCACGGAGCCATGTACAACGTCATCTGGGACCACACCAAAAAGCCGTCCAGTGTCCCTGCGGACCGCTTCTCGCAGCGCCTGCGCGACCAGACGGTGCCAGCCGTGTCGGTTGGCACAACGCCCATGGACGCGTTGGTCTCATACTGCAGCGCGCGCAAAGGCTCCGATGGCGACTCGCACGAGGTCCAGAAGATGGAGGAGGACATCCTAGCCATCTACTCGCTGCTGCATGCGCGCGATGACGGCGTCGAGGCCCAGCGCGAGGCCAAGGACTCCATCTACAACTGGGCCTACTCGCGCGGCCAGGGCGGCACACGTTTCCACTTTGCCGGAGAGGACGCCCAAGGCCAGCCGCTCAAGCCGAGCCCGGACGCCGTGGTCAAGCTGCGGCTCCTCAACCAGGCCCAGGCCCTGCTGGACGCGTGCAGCCGCGCCCTGATGCAGTACCGCTGGGACGTCTTTTCACTGTGGTGGAAGTACGTCAGCGACGTCAGCAACAAGAAGGATGGCGTCCAGAATCTCAAGTTTAAGCGCGACACGGAAGCCGCCACGACCAAGATTGCCGAGCTGGAGAAGCGCATCAAGGTACTGGCCGGCGACGTGGACAAGCTCAAGGCCGATTCGGACCTGTCCAATGCCAAGCCCGGCTCTGAGCCCTTCTTTTACCGTGCCCGCGATCCGACCGTCCTTGTAGGCGGCGTGGAGTCTGGCTGGGCCACCGATTTCCTCGACAAGGTCAACGTGCGTGTGCCCAAGGCGGCGGTCACCTACCAAGCAGAATGGGGACTCCCACCCGGCCTCAAGGCTCTGGTTGCTCTGGTTCGCACCAAACTTCCTTCAGATATCGCCAGTGCCGGCGAGGCTCTCTTGTCAGAATTCCACGCCCTGCGTAGCAGCCTGGACGAGCCCCTGCCCGAAGGGAAAGAGTATCCCCAGTTCCACGACCAAAAGACATCGGACAAGCGGTGGCGGGACCGCTGGGACCGACAGCCGTGGTTCCCACTGTATGCCGAGTGGGAGGCCGAATACACGCACGTGCCGTGGGAGAACTGGCGGTTGGACGAGCAGACTGCGCGCCTGTCGGCCAACAAGACTGTCCGTTACGGCATCACGACGCCTTCGGGCAAGCCGCTGTGGGAGGAGCTCAAGGGCCGGCTCGACACGCGCGTCCTGTCTGGTCGCGTCCTAATCCTGCCCCAGCCCAGCTTCTCGCTGCGTGCCAAGGTCACTCAGCTGTTTGACAGCACGCCCGCGTCGGTGCTGGACAAGTACCTGCCAGAGGCGGATCGTACGGCGCTGCTGGCCAACATTGACCAGCTTGCGTATCTCTCGTCACCCCTGGCCGGCTTCACCGATGGCCTTCTCACGCTCTCGCAAGGCACACACCTGAAGCCCGAGAACAAGACGGTCAACAGCGCAGGCGCCGAATCGAGCAACGCCATCCTGGCGGCCGTGTTTGAGGATGCGGGCTTCTCGGCCTCGGCCATCAACCGCATCCAAAACAACTCGGCCGTGACGCCGTATGCGGCCCGCACGCGCTTCGTCGACAATGGCTACTCCCCTTTCAAGCCCGTCACGCATGGCCAATTCCGGTTCCTCAAGTTCAACATTATCGACAAGTTCGGCCAGGCCCTGATGGCCATCGACCCAGAGCCCAAGGCGACCGGGCCTGATCCCATGTACCCCTGCATCAGCGACTTTTACGAGCCCCAGCTCGTAGTGTCCGAGGGTAAAGACAACGCCAATACGGTACTAAAAGAACGCCCTGGCCTCTGCGAGTTTATGCAGCTGCCACCCTCGATCAACCAAAACGCCCGCTTCAACGCCACGTTTGTGCGGCGAGTTCGCGACGACCCGCCCGAGCTGAGGATCCCGCTCAACGTTCCAGGAGGGCCGTCGGCATGGCGGCCAGCGTCCGAGTGGGAGAACCCGATCTGGGGCTGGATCATCACCAACTACGCCGACTACGGCATCCAGCTCTTCCGCACCGACGGCACATTTTACCGCGAGGTTCGCTTCGGCGGTCCCCTTGGCGCCTTGGCCGCCCCCAAGTGGATTCCCTTTGCCCCTGTCCCCAAGTCCGACCCCAACACCTCCCAGCTGGACCTGCTGGCCGAACGCCTGACGGACGTCACCTACCTGACTGGCTTCTGGCACATGATCACCACTGCCCAGGACGCCCTCCCGCCTGCGCCCACGGCGTACGCGCAGTTCCTCAACTCCATCGTCGGCAAGCCCCTGGCCCTGGTCAACATGGGCTGGTCGCTGGAGCTGGACGGCCCACCGCTCGTGACACAGTCGACCAACGCGTCGGTCAACAAGCCCGAGGTCATGCTAACGGCGCCCCAGCCGGACGACAAGAGCAAGCGCTACAGCTTCCAGGTTCGCCTGGGTAATCGCGAGAGCGAGCACGACGGGCTGGTCGGCTACTTTGACGTGACGGCGGCGTCCGACAATATCAAGGACGCGTTCGACATGGGCTACATCAACACCTTTTTCGCCCCGGACCCGCGTAGGGACGAAAAGCCCCTGTTGCCGCTCAAGCGCCTCAACTCGGACACGTACCCGACATTTACGCCGTACTGGCAGGCCCCATTCCCGACGGCGCCGCCGTACGACCCGGCCAGCCTGGTGTCGGCTCAAACTTACGACGACCAGCGCAACCGCCGCATGGCCGTCTACGGCGCCATCGTGGACCCCTTTACGCCCGTGCACGCCTACAGCAGCCTGCTGCCGCCGCAGACGCTGCAGCTGCCTGGCTGGACGTGGCAGGCCGCCCTGAACAACATGACGGCCTTTTTCCACGCCGGGCCCATGGTGCTGGTGGACGACGTGGGCGGTTATAACGGCGAGCCGCTGACGGCCGAGAACTGGCGAAAGGTGCCGGCCCGCAACGTGGCGCTGCCAGGGCTGGGCGCTGGTGAGTGGAACTGGCTGCAGCCGTTTGATCTGGTCACCGAAGAGCTGCTCAAAGCCGGCTCGGACACGGTCGAGGTCGACGACGGGGACGTGGACGTGGACGTGGACGATGGCGTCGCTCCAGTCTTCAACGCGTACGGCATCGAAAAGAAGGGCAACCTAAACAAGCCAGGATTCGAGAAAGGGCCGTACACGGCAGTGGAGGGATTTTTGCAGCTGCGGAACCCGCTGATGATGCCCAAGCCGGAGAAGGGAGTCTAGATGTTCATTCATGTACGCTATCTACCCGCATAGCTATCACTACAAAACCTTGTCCTTCAGGTGCGTAAACGACCCCGGCTTGTCCTCCCTCGACACATAAAACACGTGGTTCAGCCGGTTGGCCGTGCTCACGGAAATCTGAGTCGTCGCGTTGGCCTTGGGGCTGCCCTCAAGATAATCAGGCTTCTGCCACTTGCCGTCCACCTTGACGATGCGCCGCAGGTTGTCCTTGGAATCGGTGTAGTACAGGTACACCTTGTTCTCGAAAAAGGACAGGCCAATAGTGGTCGAGTCCTTGGCGTCGTTGGTGTTGGCAATGTTCCAGCCCTGCTTGTCGTTGACCGAAAACTCCATCAGGTGCCCCTCGATGCCCTCCTGGTACACGACGTAGCGCTTTCCCGCGCCGCCGTCGGCCTGGGCGTCGTAGTAACTCCCCAGCGACGAGTTGGGCAGGACGGCCTGGCTCTGCAGGTACGTGCTGGTCGACCCCGTCTCGAGGTCGTACTCCTTGAGCGTCGTCTCCTGCGCGTTGGTGCCGTTGAGGTAGTAGACCCAGGCCGAGTCGCCCGAGCTGGCCAGGTCGACCTTGAGGTTCGCCATGGCCGTCGTGTTGAGCTGCTGGTAGACGGGGCTGACGATGGAGACGTTGTTGACCGTCTGCTCCGAGTTGGCGTCGAGCCGCGGCCGCGTCACGCCCACGACGAGGTTGACGCCGCGGTACGTGGCCGCCGCGAGCTCCGACGGGTTGAGGATGTTGCCCTGGTGGTCGTCATTGTCGGCGGCGAAGGTGACCTGCTCGCCCTTGGACTTGTCGCCGGTGCGAAGCGAGAGGCCGAGCTGGCCGGCCTTGGTGTTGTAGAAGAGCTGGATGCTCTTTTCGTCGGGGACGGCGGGGTTGACGAGGGTAGCGATGGCAGGCATAGCGGCGAAACAGCGGAGGTGCAAAGTCAAGAGAGTAAGTCGGCGACAGGCGAAGCGATGGTCGTCAGAAAGAGCAAGCTGATGAACACGGAACGATAACCAGATTACAGAGAAGACCAACCCGCGACAAAAGAACAAATCTGGGGACGCCCAGACTCCCCATATCCAGCCGGCGTCTGCCCTCACACGCCTCCTTGCATCCCGAGATGTCGCGAGGACGAGCCCAGACAGCGGGGTAAGGCGCTAACGGCGCCTCCTGCACCGTCAGCCAGCTGAAGGCCCAAAAGCAAGAACTAAGTCCAGGTGATGCGCCAATATTGCAACGATGCAGACGGTGCAGCCCTTCGGAGATGTTGCACTCCAGGGCGTCTTGATCCACGCCCCGACAAATGCATATATTGACAGTGTCAGCATTCAGCTGCTGCAACCCGAGCGGGATTGCCTTTTTGGGCAAGGTGCATTTACCTGCAGACCAGCTTCTAGGGCTGCATGGTCTAGAACCCAGGGGTCCATCCTAGCTACGCCAGCCACTGGATTCCGTCACCATCCGTCAGTTCTGTCGACCATGTCGGCATCGGGGCCCCTAGCAACCTGGCGCGTCAAGCACTATCAATCCCGATCTAGAGCATTGCCTGTTGGTGTAGTAAGATCTCGCCTGTAGCAAGCAATCTGTGGTGTTGGTACAGCAAGCCATCCCCGCATCGCCAACATGCCCATCTTCTCGGGAGGCAAGAGCACCGCCATCAACTCGCCTCGCCATCTGACCCTCCGCCATGCCCGCAAGGTGGCCGAGGCGCAGCGGCGCGAGCTCAACCTTCCGGGGCCCGCTGAGGCCGGGGCGCTGCAGGTCATGAGCCTGCCGAGCTCCAAGGCCATGGCGTTTGCCGTGGCTACCGGCGAGGATGAGGATCCGCTCGACAGTGTAGAGCTCAAGCCCGGTGAAGAGAAGCTCAACTCGTTCTGGGCGCCTGGCCTGATCGCCGGGCGCGCCCACCACATCAAGGTCCGGCAGGAGATCGATGCCAAGAACGCTACCGGTGACAAGTCGAGCGAGAAACTGCGCCTGACGGCCGAGCAAGAGTTTTTTGTGGACGCGCCGCAGTTTTCGTTGCCCGACGGCAGCGTGCACTCAGTTCATCCGCCGCCAGGCTACGCCGACGATGCCCGGGTGCTGCCGCACGTCGTCCTTACGGACCCGCATCTGCCTTGGGAGCGTGACGGCAGCCCCTTGACTGAGGGAGAGAACGACCCGGATCCGCGCAACCGGGTGCCGTGGCTTGTGCTTGTCTCCTTTCAGCAGGATGAGCTTCTCCTGCCCCCTGAAGATCTGGAAGGCATGTTCAAGGCCACCAGCGCTGGTGTCATCAAGCCCGTGAAGCAAACGCCGACCATGACGGTCAGCACGAGCATCGCGGATCTGTGGGCACTGGGCTCAAACGATGTGACGTCCCCTGTCACCTCCGACCTGGGGCCAGCGTCCATGAAGGACAGCCGAGGCGACTTTGTATTTCTCAAACCTGACCTTTTCCAGGCCCTCTTTTCCAAGTTCGAGGGCGGCAAGCGGATCGACTCTGCAAGCCCCGACACGACAGTCTACCGCTTCATGTCGCATGTGCGCAAGATCAACGGCTCCGGCATGGCACTGGCCGGCGTCGAGGACACGGCCATCTTCTCCATCGTGGTCGGCAGCCGTGCCGGTCCGCTCGATATCAAGACCCCAACCGTCGTTTCCACACACCTGCTCTCCATCGAGGGCGTCGAGAACATGAAGCTGCCAGTGGCGTCCAAGTACGTGGCCCTGTGCTCACTGCACAGCTGGAACTACACGGTCCAGCCGCCCGGTATGCTCAACGTCCACGAGGGCTTTGTCGACCTTGGCCGCAAACTCGACGTCCTCGGCCCGCCCCAGCGCATCCTGGACAAGGTGCGCTCCGCCACCGATGCTGCATCCGTCAGAGCAGCAGCGCGCCTGGCCGACGGCTACTCGATGGTGCGCTACCGGATGCAGACTGGAGAGATCACGGCGGCGCTCTTCCGGGGACCCTTCACGCCGACGGTGGTCCCGCCGCTGGCCCACCTGGACAAGTGCTCCAACTCGGGAATCGACCTGCAGATCCTGGACAAGGAGGTCGGCCTGGTCGACATCTCGTACTCGGTGGCCTGGCAGGTCGGCCGCACTCTGGCCCTGGGCGACGAGGGCTTCACGGCCGCGCTGGGGCGACTGCGTACCATGATCCAAGAGCCAGCCATGCGCGAGGCCAAGCGTGACATTGTCAACAGCGCCGGGGCCAACGTTCTCAGCCGCGCCGAGCTGCTGACCGACCTAGCTGGCATGGTGGATAACCTTTCCGCGGTTCAGCTTGGTGGGGACGGCGACGGCACCATATTTGAGCCTGGTGGCCCCAGAAAACGCTGGTTCCGCCACCGTCTGACACGCCGCGAGATTCCCAACCTCAGCTACACGTCAGCGGCTGTCAAGGAGAGGTATCCAGACACAGCGCTTGCCGCGGCGACGGCGTTGGCTGCCAGCACAGACGGGACCATCTTCAACGAAACCAACATCCCGGTGTCGACCGACTGGATGCTGGTGCTTTCGTGGCTGGTCGACCGCATGTACCTGGCTGGTGTGCCGGCGCACTACCTCATATCGGACCCGTCGCACCTCGAGCCCGAGTCGCTGCGCTTTTTCTACATTGACCCGAACTGGGTAGACGCGCTACTCGACGGCGCACTCAGCCTTGGGAACCACCTAGGCTTTGACCAGGACCGCGTCGCCATCAAAAAGGCTCTCAACATGTACATCCAGAGCACAGAAACCTCGCCCACGTCGCCTCAGATCCCCACGTACGGCTTCTATCTACGCTCCGACCTTGTCACTATGTTTCCGGACCTGCGCGTTACGACGCTGCCACCGCGGCCGCTGCTGCTAGACGGCCCGCCAGACCGAGCGCCACTGCTCCGGCACGAGATTGTGGCCGACGGCGTCATGATGGGCCTGTTTGACCGGCTGCCAGGCTCGCCCGAGTTTACCAGCCTCGTGTTTACACAGCCGCCGCACCAGCAGCGCTTCGCCGCGGGCTTTCTTGTAGAGGAAGCCAAGCTCGGCGTCGAGGTCAAGCGGCAGTACACTGTCGATCAGCCGACGCGGGAGACGGACGAGAACCGCCACGACACACTCAAAACCATCTACTATACCCCCGACTCGGCCGACAGCCCCTTTGTGTGGGGATCCGAGCCCGGAGAGACGGACCTGCGCCTGCTCCAACCCGAGAAGTATGCCCAACTGCAGATCGCCACGCTCCAGTCCATGCCAACACAGCCAAACAAGCCCGACGGCACGCCAGGCGACCCGTACTTTTCCGAGGACAAGCCCACGTCGGCCCTGCTGGCCATGCAGCTCAACGACCCCAACTACAACCTGACGGTCAACTTTGAGACGCCCGAGGCTCGTGTTGCGCTAATGGCCTTGTCGGGACCCGACGATGCGCCCCGCACACTGCTCCGGCTGGAGCCGCCGACTGTCGAGCGTATAGGAGAAGAGGACAATGCCAGCGACGACGAGTCCAGCCCTTGGGATGGCTCTGACGACGAGACGGTGTACGAGAGGCACGAAGCCTACCAGGCCCCCAAGCATCTCTTGGCCAGCAATGCTCCACATGTCGGACTCCTGCCGTCTGTCAAGCTGGCAGAGGACGACAGGGTCAAAGGGCCGATTCCCGTGCTGGCGGCCATGGCCATGGCGCCTGCATCTGTCTCTGCAACCGGCGCGGCCTCGCGAGCATCCGCCCCCGCTTCGTCACCCGTCTTCGACACGGTCATCAACAGCCGCGGCACCAACACGGTCGTCCTGCTGCGCACGCCCAACCTGGCCCAGGATCTTGTCTTTAGCATCCGCGTGGCCAGCGACAGGGCCAGCCAGTGGCGCCTGCGCGAGCTGTCGCTCCGGATCGAGCTGGGCGCGCCGGCCGCCACCAAGCAGGACCGCGTGTACCTGATGGAGCGGTACGACGGGCCCGGCCCCGCCATGCTGAGCAACCTGCGCTTCAACGTGCTGGCGTCGAACCCAACCATCAAGGGCACGCGCTACCTGCAGCTGCGCCTGCTGCCGCGGTCCAGCAAGGGCTGGATCGACATGTCGACCGTGACCGACATGAGCTTCCTGTTGTCGCTGGCCAAGGTGAGCAGCCTGCCCGAGCGGACGAGGCAGCTGATGGTCAAGAGTTGGGCCGACTACATCACGGAGCAGGGCATCATCACGACGGTGGACAATGTGGACACGCTGGTTACGGTGGTGGATAGTAGGTTCAGTACAGTCTAGTATCTGAGTATCTGGGATAATGCCGTTCAAACCTGCAAAGTTTGCTGTCGCTTGATCTCCTCTTCGATATGCCCTCGGCACCCTGACTTTTCGCACTCCCTGAGCTTGAACTCCATGACATCATCCGCCTGAGGAAACCGGTCTTCGCAGCTCCATCTCTTGTCCACCTTGTTCGCATCCGCGGGCTCAAAAAGAATTCGGAACAGCTGGATCGCCGTCAAGGCCTTGAACTGGATCAGATTGCCGCTCCGCCGAAGCTTGGAGGCACCCACACTGATCAGCGTCTCCGTGACCAGCAAAAACACGAAAATGGTCGCCAGAGCTATCAGGCCGGTCAAGGAAAAGGTCAAGACCTCCGGGCTTGTGATGACAAAGTTGCCGGCCCCTGCGGCCGCCTGGCCGTTGGCGTCCTGTAGCATGTTTGGCCAGCCCGCGTTGGACTCGTACATGGTGGTGTCGACAAAAACATTCTTGGTCCCCACATAGCTGGCCATGACCAGGCGCTCCATGTCGTTTTTGATGCTGGATGCGCCCGCGTCGATGACTCCGTTGGGACTGGTGGTCCGCGATCTCAGCGCCGAGTCGCCACTGGCGTTGCCGAGCTTGACGACAAGCGGCACCGCAAGGGCGGCCTCGAGGACCTTGAGCAGAACCTGCTCGATCTTTATGCCCGGGATGTTTTTGAGATCGTAGATGGAGTTGACCGTCTGATCGCCATAGGACCACGTGTCCTTTTGCCAGCAAGAGAGGACGGGCCTCTTACGCTTGATCCAGAAGCCGGCCTGATAAGGCGCTTTGGGGGCAGCGCCGCGCGGTTCGGTTGCATACCATGGATTTGAGCCCATGGAGATGCTGGCTCGATGCGACGACCAGATGAGGATGACAAATGTCATGTTTCCCGTTCGCACGGCCTCGACGACCGAATCCCGATCGTCTGGGATCAGGAAGCTGGCCTTGGGGGCGTCGGCGATACTTGTGTTGTCGATGGGAATGGAAAAGTTGCGCTTGCCGTCCCATAACGAATAAAAGTCGGCAGTGGGCCGTTCCTCGCGCAGCCAGCCGTACTCGGTCCTGCAAGAGCCATTGACTTGAAGCTTGAGCATGGACCCTCGCTGCAGCCCGAATTCGTACCCGCTGACGTTGTAGCTGTACGTCACCTGCTGGACGGACTCGGTGTTGTTCCATTGCCCCATGCCCTTGGTCGCTATCTCTATCCTGCGTCGGAACGTGGCACCAGCAGCTTCTACGCTACCCAGTGCGCGCATGACAGCAGGGGCCTTGAGGCCAAAGTTTCGGAGGCTGCCGGCAGGATCGGTGTCACCCTCGGACGGAACTGGGTAGTAGACCGAGTCCTGGTCTGCCGGCGCGACGGCGCCGAGCACCACGAGGCCAGGCACGACGACGCCCATTGCTTTGTCGACCCCGAACACGGTCAGAGCTATAGTGGCGAGCAAGAGACCGTACGCACAGTCCTTTTTCCACGAGCTGGCCTTGTACGGGTATGGCTTGGGCTTGGGCTTGGGGGGTTGGGGGTCTGGCTGTGAAGATTCGGGCTTGTCGGTTGGAAGAACCGTCGCTTGGGCAGTCTTTTCGTCTGATGGCGGAGCTGCCACTTGGGCAGCTGGCTCCTGCTCGGGCTCGGGCTCTGGCTGGGGGGAGACACCCGTCATCTTTTCTTGGTCATATCGTTGCTCTTGGGGTGGTGAAAAGTAGTGCCACGTGTAGGCCACCATCTCCCTAAAGGCAGACCAAGGATCGTTGCTGTTCCAAAGCGTGACCAGGGCGGCATACCTTCGCCGAAAGTGCTGGTCCTGAAGCAACACAGTGAAGAAGATGAAAATATTCCAGAGCAGCATGAAGATGAGCCCCATGGTGACGGAGATGGCCGCCGACACCCAAACACCATCTCTGGCGCTAAATGCGATGGCCCATCTTTCGTTGCCATCTTCGGTGGTCATGTAGAAAGGGGTGAGGAGCATGAAAGAGTGCTTGGATGGTGGTACGTTGAGATCCATCTTGACGGTTGGCTAGCAGTTTCTGGCTGCTAACTGCTGGCTGTTGTTGCTGTGAAGGACATGCCGAGCCTGCCGACTTGGGTCTTATATGCGCATCTACTGAGGCAAGGCTACAATATCAAGTTTGCCACCATACTCTGTGGGATGCCAGATAGTCGACGGCGCCTTGACCGACCGGGTTCTGGCCGAGTCCATTTGTGCCCAATCCTCGACGGGCGCCTCGGGCGCAACATGTCCTTCCTCGCTCACCCTCGAATCTTCCAATGGCACCGGCAGTTAGAGTTCGGAGACGAAATGCAGTTTGTGGCTTGAGTCGTGTCCAGTTGGCGAGTCCAGTTAGCGAGTTCAGTTAGCGAGTTGTGACCGAGAGGATGTCAGCTCTTCCCTTTCAGTCGTCAACTAGGCGAGTCCAAGACTAGCTCCCAGCCTATAAAGCAATACTCCGACAGCGGGCTGCGGGCACATGCTCTTCCCCGCATTGCCTGGCCTCGCCGTCCAATCACCGCGTGGTGACGAGGAGTGCATTCACCAATGGAACTGCCCTCCAGCTGGCCTCGCAGGACTGGCAAGCCACAATATGCGCCATGGACCTTCGGGCCGAAACGCGCATAGGTTTGATGCCTCTCGGTTCCCATCGGCGGTCGAATAAAGGCAGTTGTGGTTTTCAATACGCAACTCGCAGCAGAATGCCGGATATCCACCACTTGCTGTCCGAGACGATGGGCGGGGTATGCCGCGCCGAAGAGCCTCCTTGTGCTGTTAGTTACCCAGTTCGGGCACTTTACGCCCGGGTGACGTGGGAAGAGCTCAGTTGGGAAGAGCTCCATTGAGGCACCCTGTTTGGTGGGTTGATGCGGTATTCACCTGTCGCCGGGTACCGGACCGTCGCGAAGGCAGGCTGCCGGGGATCCGGTGTCTTGGCGAATCTCTTTTCCGAGCAGGCCGGTATCTGGGCTTGTATATAACCCAGAGGGTTGTTCACATAGGTGTACGATGGAAAGCATCAAAGCAAGCACAAGCCAACATCTGGTTTACCATCTGCATACAGCAACAGCCGTCCCTACCCCCTCTCCATGATGCGCACCCTAACATTCTTGGCCTCCTGCGCCTCTCTGGCCATCGCGCAGTCGGGCTCGCTACAGCAAGTGTTGAGCGAAGGCGGGCTTACCGACTACCTCAACCTGCTCCAAAGCGTCAACTCGCCGGTCTTGACCGAGGGCACCAACCTCATTGTCTATGCCACCATAAACGCCGCGTTCAACGGCAACTCGACCATCAAACGCCGCGACGAGGCTGCCGAAAATGCAGCCTTGGCGGCAATCCAGACTTCCAACAGCGAAGCAACGTCGAGCGCGAAAAAGCGGGACGCGAGTCTTAGTTGCGGGCCCGGGGTCGCGCGGCGGACTTGGCTCAGCGACCCTCGCTGGGTGAACCTGGGTCCCGGACGCAACCAGACCGTGGTGGAGAAGCAGCTGGCCTCCTCAGGGCCCGTCGTCCTCACCGGCTTGGGAGAAGGCATCAGGGTGACGGGCTCGGAGCTTCGTTTCGACCGCGGAGTGGTCTACCCCATCGCAGAGTACGTTTTATCCACACGTGCCCACCATGCTGAGACTGACAAGAGCAGCTTCTTCAAACTGCCGGCGACCGTATCTGAAACGCTCCCTTTTGTCGGTGCCGAAAAGTTCAAAGCTGCCCTGGACCGGGCAGGAATCCTCCCCGGGCTGGACAACACGACCGCCATCACCGTCCTTGCGCCCAGCGACAGCGTTTTTGCCAAGGCCGGAAACTGGACTGCTGCCCAGCTGAAGCAGCACATCATCGTGGGGCACGTGATTTATAGCACGCAGTTCCGGGATGGGCAGGTTCTGCCCACGCTGGGCGGAGGCTCTGTGACCGTCTCGGTGCAGGGTGGCATCATCAGCGTTGGCGGGGCGCGCATTGTGGCGAGCGACGCCATTATAAAGAACGGTGTTATTCACACCATTGGCAATGTACGTGCCCTTGACTCGCCTGGATAGCAGAGCTGACGCGATATGCAGGTCCTGAAGCCCACGACACCCACCCCGGTGCCGTCGACTGTGCCGGTTGCGGCCGGAGCTATGCTAAGGCCACTGGTATGGCAGGCCATGGTTATCGGCTTTGCGGTGATGCTTGGGCAGTGGTAATGTGAGCAACCTTGGCTAGAGAGGAGGTTGGTATTTGTGACGAAATCTTACGACGGGCTTAATGGTCTTTGCTAGCGTTGAGGGATTTCCTTGCAACTGGGCGTATTTGAGATAATATGAGATCCGATGCCGCGTGTGGTGCCACCGCAGATGACAGTAGCCGCGCACGTGACATGATCAGCCATTGCATTTTAGCACAGGTCACGTCTCAGCTTGGCAGAGGCATGGACAGTACGAACACGGGTACAACCTGGCACTGCGCAAGCGAATGCGAAGTTGGCTGGACCCGTGTAATCGAAACAAATGTGCGGACAGGTGATGCGGCTGCCAAAAGCACAGCAACACCGACGGACCAGATTGCGGGATTATGCCGTCGGACGGATGCAAAATCCAAAGGCGTGCACACGTTCTAGACTCTGCCGCTGGGTGCGTCCGTCCCATCCCATGCCGTCGTCTGATGTTTGGTTTCACTGGACTGCCGTGGGAGGCCTCGGTCTGAGGCCTTGACCAGCCGTATACCGTATTCTCGTATCAAGTCACCCGGCAGTTTTCCTGCGTTTCGAATCCAGGCACGTGCTCGAATCGGAAGTCAGAAATCTTATCGAACCGAATTGATATCAAGAAGGTTTTCACGTGGAATATAACTTTGGGATGCGCCCGCTAGAACAGTGACAGGGAAACTTATCGCATCAACTTGCCGTGACAATGGAAACCATACTGCGCGCCCCCACGCCACTACTTGCCGTGGCCGCGCTGCTGTGCGCTTGGCTGTTCCCACACATTCGGCGCCGGCGCTCGCTCGCCAAACTACCGCTGTACGGCGCCGAGCTCGGCGGCTACACGCAGCGCGAGGCTGCTTTCCGCAAGCGCGGTATCGAGATTTATTGCGACAGCTACCGAAAGTTCAAGGACACCGTGTATCGCTTGACGACGTCCGATGGAGAAAAGATAATGATTCCGCGGGCGTTTTTGCCGGAGCTCCGGAACCTGCCAGACCATGAGATTGACAACATTCGGCCACTGGAGCGGGTAAGCCACGCATACCGGTTCCAGGCACGCATCCTGGCCCAAGCATCCGACTGACCGATGCAGAGCCTCGAGTCTCGCTACACCGGCATCATGCGCAGGAAACATTCCCATTTCCTGCCGCAGGTGATACGCGCCGACCTGACGCGAAACCTAGCCCGTATCAACCCTGCCCTATGCCTCGAGGCCGAGCGTACCATCGCCGAGGTGTTCCCTCCGACGGACGGCTGGACATGCTACAGGATTGAGTCCAAGCTCGCCGAGGTGGTCGCCACCGTGTCAGGCCATGTTTTCATGGGCCCCGAGCGCTGCCGCGACCCCGAGTACCTGTATCCGGCCGTCCACTACACCAAGCATGTCATGACGGCTGTGCGCGCCCTCAAGATGTGGCCCAGCTGGCTGCGACCCCTGGCTAGCCTGTTCATGCCCGAGCTACGGCGCGCCGAGGCCCACCGCGCCCGCTTCAAGCGCTTCCTGGCCCCGATCGTCCACGATAGGCGACAGCGCATGGCACGGGGCGAGACTGGACCTGACGACATGCTGCATTGGATACTAGCCAGGCCCGAGAGCCAGGGCATGTCGGACGACGACATGGCCTTGATCCAGCTGGGACTGAGCATGGCGGCCATCCACACCACCACCAGGGCCGTGACGCACGTGTAAGTGCTGGGCGACTGACCCCCGTTGCTGACCCCCCTGCTGCTAACGCCGTCAGATTGTTCGACCTCGTCGCCCATCCCGACGTCATCCCCGCCCTGAGGAACGAGATCCGGGCGGCCAGCGAAAACGGCGTCATGACCACCAAGGCCCTGTTCCAGATGAAGCTGCTCGACAGTGTGCTGAAGGAGTCGCAGCGCGCAAACCCGACCGGCTTTGGGCGTTTCTCGCGGCGAGTCTTGAAGCCGCTTGTGCTGTCGGACGGCACGGAAATCCCGGCCGGCACCACCATCGAGGTCGCCCACGGCTCCATGGCCATGGACCCGGCCATCTTTCCGAACCCCGAGGTTAGCGCCATAAAGCAAGCCCTACAATCGACCACTTCACTAATACAGACAGAAATTTGACGCATACCGCTTTTACCGACTCCGCGCAGCCAAGTCCGCGGAGCAGCACCAGTTCGTCTCCGTCACCAGCACGGGCATGGGCTTCGGCTATGGCCGCCACGCGTGCCCGGGGCGCTTCTTTGCCGCCAACGAGATTAAGCTCATCCTGGCGCGGCTGCTTCTTGACTACGACATTTCAATGCCCGAGGGGCTGCCGGGGCGCCACGAGAACATGATCATTGGGGCGCTTCAGCTCCCAAAACCTGATGCGGAGCTGAGATTCAGGAGGACGAGGGATGTGTGCTAGAATGTGCTATTGCTTTTCCCACCCATTCGCCTTGTCCTTGGCGTCCTGTTTGTCCTTCTTGTCCTTCAATTTCTTGGCGGCCGCCGCCTTGTCCGCCTCTTTACCCTCTCTTATCAGCCGCTCGGCTTCGCGTTCCACCCTCCGGTCAGGGAAACTGTCCTCCCCGTACGTGCGTCCATAGTAGAAAAAATCCCCATAGTCCGCGCGCCGCCCTCTGGCCTTGTTGATGAGTTGTCGGCAGTTGACGCAGGGCAATTCCTGGTAGTTGTAAACATAGCCGTAGCGCGCATCGTCGTAAAACTTTCTGGTGCCTGCCTTGGCCGCCATCCGCGCCGCGTCTTGGTCGAAGAGGAAATCACAGTTGAGCGCGATGCCGCGTATGTTACTCTCGTTGTAGGCGGGGTCGCTGACGGTTGGTTAGTTCTGTTCCAGTTACCTCCAAAACATGCCAGAGGGGGGTCTTCTCCAGCACCTACCTCCAAAACATGTCGGCAAAGGGGTACGTCTCGGCGCAGTTGCCCCAGGGCGTCTCCTCTCCCTTCTCCTTGCCCTTGCCGAGTGGCTCGGTCCCCCTCACGACGTCAAAGTGGATGCGGTCCTCACGACGCTGAGCCAGCACTGCGTGGCGCGCGTCCCGGATCACCTCCAGCCAGGTCCCCGTGGCGTTTTCGCCGCCACGATCAGCAAAGTGGCCCCCGAGAGACGCACCGAGCCTGTACATGCCACTCTTGACGTCCCAGGTGCACTGGAACATGGCAGGAATGGCGCGGAAGTCGCCGGGCCACCTGACGGTGCCCAGCTCGGAGCACCACTGCGCGTACATGGCCGTCAGGGGCAGGTAAAAGTTGTACTTGTTCACCTGGCCCGAGATCGCCGGCCCCAGCAGGCCGAGGAACATGCCCAGCATGTCATAGTGGTTGAACAGGTGGAGACCGCCCGACACGAAGCCCGCGGTGGAGAATTTGGATGTGGTGAGATCTTTGCCGAGCCAGCCCGTGACGTAGAGGCGGCTGATGTGCTGCGACGGTTGCTTTTGCCAATCTACGCCGGCGTGGAATTCTTTGCCAGCGGGGAGGCTGCGGCTGTCAGATGACTGTCGGACCAGCAGAAGGGGCGCACTCACCTCAGAGCCTTGATCCATTCCGCCAGATCCTGCAGCCTGGGCTGGACATTGGGATCGGGCTGCCCCCAGATCACGGGGTCCTTGGCAACCAAGAATAGCCAGTTGATGATCTACATGTTGGTATCAGCCAGTTGTCTGCCGGCCATCGGCTGTCACAATCTTGACTCGCCTTGTTCCTGTCCCACGAGTAGGCCTCGCGCATGTCCAGCGAGTTCCTGTCCTTGGCCTTTTTGCCCTTGTCCTTTTCGACAAAGGCATGGAGCACTGCCGGCGTTGGGTTTGCGACGGCGGACATGGTGTTGGGTGCTGGGCGAGGTACGAGAGGTACTGCTCGGCTGAGGTACTGCTCGGCTGGCAATGCGCCTTTATCTGGTCTGCCGCCGACTCCGATAACATGCGTTGGCTGGATTTCTATGGACGGCGAGGGCCATGTACCTGTACATCCGTCCAGGAAGGGTTAGCGGGACATGGGTCATCTGCATGCACCTTTCAGCTGCTGCAGTCTGGACTGTCGGGGTCCGACACGGATAACGGCATAAGGATCTTATTTGCGATGCTAGTGAATGGCTGCTTCAGTCTGCCAATCGGCTAGTCTGGTCAAAACGGAGCCGGTCTAGACTGGTCCTTGCAGATACTGCTTGCCTAATAGACGCGGGGAGAAGTGACTGTCCCCGCTAGTGTGAGGGGTTGCTTAGGGCATGGCCTGGCCGCGGTGGAAAGGACGGCGATGGGTTAGGCTGTCGCCAGTGCCGTCAGGGTATGTCCCTTTTGGCCTGATACTGATGATGAGTGCCGCTAGACGCCCAATCCTTGGCATCGCTGCGAGGGACCCCGTGGATGCTACAAGATCCTTGACTAAGCTGCGTCCTAGACTAGCTAACTAGATGTAGCACCTGCTTTTTGGTGGGTGGATGATCAACACCGCCAGCGACTGCGTGGTGGGGCCATACTAGTCGGAGGCAGAGGCGCTCATGCCGGGCCCTAGTCGAGTATCCAGGTAGATGTCGACCAGCCGGCTCGCCACGGCCGCCGCAGGCTGCCCGGTCTAGACCACCCTGCTTGGACCTGACGGTGTTGTCGGAGTGACGCTGATGCTGGGCGAGCCACCAGAGCGCTGTCAGACAAGCTGTCGGTAACCTAGCAGGCAGACGAATGCCGCTGCCATCTTGAGCTTGCAGCATGCAGGCTGTCGGTGCCACGGCAAGGCAGCGATGCCTGTAGCCTACCCAAGCTCCCTGCAAGTGGATTTCAAAATTCAGCTATACCAGCCAACTCACGTCGAACCAAGGCACCACTGTAGGACGCCGTATACATGGCGATGGCCAGTCCCTCAGAACCCCAGCTCATCCAACTGCGGAAACGCCGACGCGTCCAGTTCCAGCCAATCTGTCGGCGTCCAGTCATAAAAGTCGGCTGGAAACTGGAGGTCGGACATGGCCGTTTCCACCGGCACATGTAAAAGTCCATCGACTGGTGCTGTCGGCGTGTTTTTGGCAGACTGGTGCCTCGCCTCCAACCGCAGTTCTTCCAGGATGACGGTGTATCTACGCCCGGGAGCGTCAGCAAACAGAACACGGGCAAGATGTGCGTGGCAGCGCTCGGCCAGGGCAAAGAGCTCGGGTGCTTGCTCCTGCCCGTCGGAGCCCCCGGACTGCTGAATCTCCCAGACAAAAATAACGGCAATGGCGCAAAATGTGACATAGTGGCTCCACCAAAAGGCATGGAACAGCGACTCGTCCCCCGCGATCGAGCCCACTAGCTCCAGCGCGGTGCGCGCAGCCTTGAGGCACTCGACCACCATGGCTCGCGGCTCCCCCTCGCCCTCGCGCGGCCTGCTCCGGCTCAGGAGAAGAAAGGGCCGGGTGGCATGCATGATGGCGTGCGCATGGGCGAGTCGCAAGGCCACGGCCTGTCGACGGAAGCTGGGCACCAGACTGGAGGGTCTAACGGCGCCCAGAAGCGGCGGCAGGGCAGCTCGCCACTCGTGGAGCTTCTCGTCAAACCCCGCGGCAAGCCGCAGCGGATCTCTGCGCGATGGCGTCGGCCCGATGGCGCACACATCGCGGCAGGTGGCGGCGGTGATGCGCCCGAGCTTGGCATGCTGCACCACGGCCTCCATGGGGCTGTCCTCGCCTTCTCCCATGGCCGCGACAGTCGCCTCTGGCGTCATTTCCTCGTCGGCAATGGAGTCGGGGTACTCCCGGTCAATGTCGTCGTCGTGGAGGTACCGCGGGCGTCCCAGGACGACGCTGAGATGGACGTCAATGGTGTAGAGAACCCAAACGGTCCGGCGACCGCACTGCTGCCGGATGTAGTCTCGTGGAGGCGCAGCTGCTCTCCGGCTCGGCTTCCGGTGCAGTCCCAAGGCCGAGACGATCTGGGACACCGTGCCCAGCAAGTACCAGGCCTGGTTGACGCGCGAGGTCTGGAGAAGGTACAGGACCTGGAGCAGGCGGGCCTGAGCAGACTCTAATTTTGGCAGTCCTGTTTCGACACGGATGAGCCCGGCGGCCAAGGAGAAGCTGTCTGTCAGCGACTCTGTTTGGGCGATGGCTCTGCCTTGGCCTTAGACAACTTACTATGGGTCGCATTCGCGCAAAACCTCGTCCTCGTCGCATCCTTCTCGGCCCGGCGTCGAGTGCATCGACATCCTGGCCCGCTTCTGGATAGAGATGGCCAGCACGGTCAGGACGACTGCAGCCTTGGCCCCGCCGATCTGAGCCGAGCTTCCAGGCTGGGCTACGCTCTCCGCCTGCTCCATGGCCCGCAGCCAGCCCTCGGTGGTCTGTCGATGCAGAACACGGTAGGTCACCACACAGGTGTCAAAGTAAAAGGCCATCAGCGAGGCGGCCCTGAGCGGCAGACCATCAGGCTGAGAGTCGAGGATGGGCTTGTCGCCGGCCGTCATCAAGGACTGGGAGCTAGTGGGGCCTTCGGCGGCCAAGCCGGTGTTGGGCCTCCAGCTCTGTGACGAGAGTCGCATGTGGGCGCGGTGGAGGAATGCTAGGCCCGAAGTCTGCTCCACGTACTGGCCGCCTATCTCCGACGGTTCCAGCTCGGTGGAGCCGCGGCGGGTGATGGGCTCCGAGGGAGGGTCCATATGGGCCTGGAAGCGCGGGCTTGCGAGCCTGGCTGTGGCGAGTCCCGGGGGTGTGGCAAGTCTCGGACTTGGCCCTACGTCGCCTGAATGAGATTCACGGGAGTGAGGCGTTGGAGACGGCCCCGGCGGCGGAGTCGGGGGTCTGCCACGAGAGTAGCTCGCGTGGTAAAGACATGTCAAACCCCGTTCGGCGCAGCGCGCGCAGGGCATGGTGCCGCTGCATCGCGCCTTTTTCGCAACATGAAGCGCTGGGACACTGAGATCCCCGTCATCCGCCGCGAGAGGCCAGAGCTGCAGATCCTGAGCTGCCACGACGAGTACCTGCTGCACACTGCTTTCGACGTCGACGGCTTCCTGGTCGGCTACGGCTGCATCGCGCCCGAGCCGCTGCTGGAGATGATTGCGGCCGGCAAGAAGAAGGACTACGTCAAGGCGCGCGAGGTGCACGACCGCCTTCTGCCCATCACCAAGAACGTCTACCACCGGGGCTCGCACATGGAGGGCACTGTGGCGCTCAAGCACGCGGGGATCTTGGAGCACGCAACCGTGAGGTCGCCGCTGCTGCCGCTAGCCGAGGGTGCAGGAGCCGAGATTTACGCGGCCATTGCATCGGCAAGTTTGAAGAAGGTGGCATAGTTTAGTCCAAGTAATTGCAAGTCATTTAGTGCTGTGTACCTCTTCCGTGCGAGGTTCCGTGATTATACTGGCGGCTCGATCTTGCTTCTAATACGAGTAGCACTTGACGGCTTCCATCTGTGCCGCCGCGATTTATGTTGATATCTGCCCAGTCCAGATGGAATGTATTCAGCTACGACAGGCTAAGAACTCATCCACAACCCTCCATTGCAGATCATGCCCACCACCCCCGCAATCTCTTCTGGGTACGCCGCCCTCCCCCCGTACTGCTCGACGAATGCCCTCTGCTGCTCGCTGTCAAACTCCCGGCCCGGCGCCAGCGGCGTGATGGGGTAGAACTGCGAAATGGCCACCTTGGCCTCGTGCGGCGCCTGCGCCAACATGTCCGTCATGGTGCTCCCGACGCTGACCGCGTTGACCGTGCAGTGCTCGGCCAGCTCCCGCGCCCACGTCCGCGCCATGGCCTCGAGCGCGCCCTTGGTGCCACCGTACAGCTTCAGCCCCGCCATGCCGATCTTGCTGCCCACCGACGAGAGTGAAACGATGCGCCCGGACCGGTCGTCGGGCAGGTGCGGCCTGCACGCCTGCGTCAGCAGGATCGGGCCTAGCACGTTGGAGACGTAGACGGCCTGGAAGTCCTCGGCCGTGACGGCGTCTTAGCGGCGCCGCGTTGAAGTGCGCCGCGCTGGGCGGAGGCCATGTATGCATGAGAGACAGCCCGTTTGTCCCTGTCGGCTTCTCTTTGGCAGCAACTCCACTCGCGGACCAGCAGACGTGGCGGATGCTTACGCCTAACGAGGTGCCATGGTAGGAGGTCGACCGTGAAACGGCAGTCGGCTCGACGCGGAATTCACGCTTCGGACGCTTCCTGTAATCGAGGCGGGTTGTCGGCCAGGTGGTCGTGGCCTGGTAGCTTGTTACTAACCGATGCTAGCGAGAGTGCAGGATGTCATGGGAGAGCCTCGCGAGATGGTACACCCGCTTCCAAGTTGGGGTGTCTCTTTCATTTTGTCGACTTTCCAGATGGCGAGCGCGGTGTACCCTGAGGCTGCTCGTTCGTGGGCTTGCAGACGGCAGAGCCTCCAACTTGCCCGATGCGGAAGCGCGACAGACCCACAATTACGGGTCAGCTCAGACAAGGTGGGAGCTTAAAAAATTCCCCAATTTAGCTAAACGGCCCATTTTCCCTCCCACCTTGGCTGAGGTGTTTGTTTAATTGCCAATGCAACGCATACGCAATTGCTACGGCCAAATAAAACAATAAATATATATAAAATAGCCTACGTTAAACTTTATTTTTTAATTTATTTTTACCCCCTTGCCACCTTGGCTGAGATTTTGGGTCCACTTTTTCCCACCTTGTCTGAGGTTTTCGCCCACCTTGGCTGAGCTAAGTTAGTGCACCCCATGTCGGCCTACCCCCCATGATCGCCCACTTTGTACGTTTCGATTACCACCCAACCTATTGCATTCAATTGCAAATTTTTACCTTTATTCAAGCAACCTCGATGCAAAACGAAACTAATTCCTAATTAAATTCGTCCAGGCTTTTAAATGCATTATTTTTTTCTTCCAAAACCTCCCCCCTTTTCGCTGCAACCCGGTGTATATCCATAAAAGCTTTGTTGGGATTCGCGGTTACCTTTTTCCTTTTGCGAAGTTGTAATGCTTTTAATTGGCTTTTTAATTGCTTAATTTTTTGCCGGGCTTTAGCCAAATCGTATTTATGCCCGTTGTAGCTTTTTTAAAGCTTTTTTAAAAAAAAAATCGGGTTGTAAAGCTTGTAAAAAAGCGGGCTTTAATAATGCTAATTTAAGTGGCCAATTTTTTTAATTGCTTAAAGGTTTTTTATAGCATTTGGAACGTTCGAAATAAAATTATTAAACGTTTTTTAGCTTTATTATTTTTTCGCAAATTGTTAAATTTTGGCCCGTTAGCTATCCTGGCTAATATTATTAAAAACGAAGCGGTTTATAAAGGGCTTGGTTATATTGCAAAGCTACAAACCGAAAGCCCGTTACCTTAATAAAATTATATAAAAGGTTAAAGCCACGGATCGTGCGTAATAATAAACGGATAAAAATTAGCGCTTTTTTATTACCGTTAAGCAAATAAATAAGGCTTTAAACCCAATTTCCTTTCGATATGCTTATTTTAAAGGGTTAAATACGGCAAAATCGAAAAGTTACAATATGTGGAATAAATAAACAAATAAATAAAATAAAAAAATGTCGTTCCGAAAGCACAAAAGCATAAATTTTGTAATAACGTGCAATCCGTACCCATTTAAAATTAAAAGGCGAAAAGCAAAAAAAAAAGCTTAATGCAAAGGATAAAAACCTTTTGCAGCCATTTTAAACCCGTGCAATTATTGGTCCAACCGTTATTTGTAGCAATAAATTCCCACTTTCGGAAAAAGGTTAAATTTGCAAAAAACCATTGCTTTTGCACGCTTTTTTTTAAAAAAATAATATAAAAAAACAATAATATACCCGTAGCCAAAATGCATTCGATAAAAAAGGTTTAAATGCGTAATCCAAAGTTTTTACGTTGCAAAGCCCGGGCCCCAGCAAAGCTTAAAACAATCCCGTTGCCAGAGTCCTTCCTTTTTGCAAGTTACCCTCGTCGGCGTTATACGTATTTTCCGGTTTAATAGCGGCCATTTCCGGGATAAAAAAGCGTTCCCACCATTACTTTATTATAACAATAATAACCTTTTAAATACGTGCGTTTTCGATGCGCCGGGCCCTTCCGTTTTTAACCTTTGGATATCGGCTTAAAAAGGCTTGTAACCAATGCTTCCCAAACGGTTAAAAAGGCTTCCCGTTGCGGAGGATATTTTCGGCAAAAAACCGGATTTCCGCGTGCGTTAATAAAAAGCTTAAAAAGTTTTGCAATAAAATCCAATTAATTAAACGCTTTTCCTATTTAAAAATTATCCGTTAATATTTTTTTTTTGCTTGCCGGATAAATAAACGGCTTTGTAAACGCCCGCGTAAAGTTAACACCGGTATTTTATAAAACCGAGCAGCCCGTCGGATTCCGCCCTTTGCTTGCAACGCAGCGAGGGCTCGCTCGACGTCTTTTTTCGTATACCGCTTTTCCGGCATTTAGGCATTAAAATGCAAAAAAAAGTAAGGAAAACGGATTAGAATTAATAGAAATAAAAGGGCGGGAGTACTTTAAAAGATTCCATGCTGTGGGCTTACAAGGTGGGCGATCATGGGGGGTGGGCCGATATGGGGTGCATTGACTTATCCCCTCCACAATTACACCACCTTGGGCATCACGCTCGTTAACCATACTCTCCGATGGCGGCACCAAAATTCCTGCCTTGCACCGCTACTTTTTGTTACACCCCATTGTCCGCCCTTTGTTACCGTCCCTTTGTTACTCTCCCTTTCCACCTGTCGAACCCACATGCCACCCAAGCCGTTACTCCGCCGAGCCGCCCGAGTTAATACCTTCCAAGTCACCTTTGAGCACCTCGCCCACTCCACATAGGGATACGCACGCAAACGAGAGCTCCAGAAGCACCAGTCACACCGAGGAACCACGTCCCAAAGGAAGAGGCCGCAGCAAATTGGCGACGATTACGCTCCCAGTTACTGCAGGACAACGCCATCCGAATCGCCAGTGCACGTTACGCTTTGGCAAGATTACCATCGAACCGACAAGCGACAAGTTTATGGGCATGTCCGGATGCCGTCACTCCACCCGGTCCTGTTGCCGCGGAAGCGCCCACCCCCCGCGAGAGTGATGGCCGTGGTGACAGCAGCGCTCGCACCTCGGCGGCTGCACCTGGGTCAGTACAAGCTTAGTATTCAGTTCACTTCAGGCCTCCACCGCCTGCCAAGGCTCCAGCAAGCCAACCCACTTTGCTGCCGTGGAATTACGCTTCCGCACTCACGCGTCGGCATATACGACAGTTGTTACGTGGCCCAGCGGGAACCTCGACGTTTGCTATAACTAACCCGTCCTACAGGCAACTTGCCCCACCTTTACGACCAAGTGTTTGGGTTTATAAAGGCTGCGTGCTAGATGCTAGTGAGACCCTGGTCCTTACTCTTCCCTCGATGCATCGCCTCGTTCCTAACGTCCTTCCCAGCCTGCCTGCGGTTAACGACAACGCTATCACGGGCAGAGACGACAGCTGATTGATATTTACGATGTAGCGCGAGACGCTCGAAGCTACAAGAGTTCCGCTCTCTTTGGCCTGAGCAATCTCGTGCTACCGCTTCAAGCCGCGAACGGTCGCATTGCAACAATGGGGTACGGAGAACGAAGCCGTCGAATGTGAGAAACGGCGATTTGCTATCTAATGGCACACTGCACCAAACAGCGGTACTTGGCCTTATCCTGCGCTTTTGACTAGCACCCCTACCGTGCTGCGCCAGTCTATGCTCCTCGAACCGACCATAGCCCGCCAACTTCTTTGCCGTTTCCCTCGCCCCTCTCCTTCAGCTGTTCGCAAAAGTGTTAGTAGCAAATGTCGAAGCCTTCGTGGGAGATGGGGCATTTGTTTCGGCGCTGTACATCGAGTTGGTGTAGCTTTTGTCTCTTCTGACTTTTGCGGCCGGATGTTGAGCCGGTTGACGCACTAGACGCTGACCTTTGACGGGAACCACGACTTGGTCTGTGATGCAGAAGTGTGCTGGCTGGTGTGCTGGCCGGTGGGCTGGTGATGCATAGAGCCTCCCACTTGCCCGATGAGCATCAAGCACTGAAATCGTTGTCATCATGCCTCTTGCGCCGCTACTTCCCTTTTATGCCACACCCTATTGTCCGTTTCTTGGTCAAGCCGCTGTCACAAAGGAGACTATCAACAAGGGTGCGGTAGTGGGTACCGCACATGTAAGAGAGGTAAATCATTGTATATAAGGAGGGCACGCGGTCGGAGATCATGTGACCTCCCTTTCCCTCTCTTCAAAGATCTAGATAAGCCTACAATAGAACCTTTCTTGCACCGTTCGTCCATCATAAACCGCATTGGGCGTCAAGCCCTGGCCCATTAGCACTGGGGCTTTTGGGTGGCTGGACCGGATCCCGGGAGCTCTCAACCTACCCGTCTTGTTGTTGACTACATTATTTCGGCCTCCCCGGGGTCATTCAGGAGACGGCCTTGCGGGATGGCGCGGCTGATTAAAGGGCGGACTAAGGAGGGGTATTAACCGTGTAGACCCATGCACTTGGAGAACTTGGTTCAATACACCCGACTTCTATGATCCATGCCTCTGTGATGCCACACCAGCCATGCTTTCCAGGTAGGACTTCACCTAAGCCTTAGCCCTCCGCGCTCAACCGGGACGAGCATGCGCCTCACGTCGGTGGTTAAGCACATGTACCCCACAATTCTGTTTCACCATGCACTCATCTGTAGCCGGACATGTTTTGCTAATATTTAAAGTCGACACACTTCATTCCTGTGTTTCTTAAGCGTTAGCAAGGCTGGGACGTTTAAAGGCTGCACATTTTACGGGCCATACCTCATTTTGGCTATTATAAGCCGGTTAATCGATGTCCAGCTTGCCAGCATGTGGCCCAAGCCGCTGCGTTTTGATGCGGGAAAACATGCGCGACTGCCTTGCCTATAAAGCCGGCTCCCTGGCCAGGCAGGCCGCCTCCCTGGTTTTGCAGGCCGCCTCCCTAGCCTCGCAAGCCGCTTCCCTGGCCCGCATCTCGTAACTGCTCCGGGCTTGTCGCGCACACTCCTCGGCGACCATAGCCTTTTGCTGTTCGAGCATGGCGTGCTGCTGTGCGATAACCTGCAACAGTATCAGCCGCGACTGCTCCACGATACGCGCGGTCTCCCGCACCCACTCCTCCGTCGCAGGGACGTGGTCTTCGGTGTTCGACATCTTGTGTGGCTGGGAAAGTGGCAGTGCTGGATCCTTCTTTTTTGGTCGGCTCGTTACCCGTTTTTTGTTAACTTCGGACTTGTTAGCACTGCGAGGACTGAAATAGGAAGGATGCGGCTACCTAAGGAAAGGCGAAACTTCGTTGTAGACCGTAATGGCAGGCCAAACTGGAGTGCGTTTCTAATTAATGGTTTCTCGTGGACTTTGTGCGCAGTGCGCCGAGCGCTAGTTGAAATTTTCATCTCAAAGACCTACAATTATATGGTTTCTCCCCCACTGTTTCGAATTGGATGCGTGCAGCCGGCGCGCTCCAGTGCTGCTAGCGAATGTCTTGATTGGACAATGGGATTTGGGCAAAAGAATGGAAAAGGAATATCAAAAAGCGAAAGAAAGAAGAAAGAGAAAGAACTAGGGGAAGGGCCTTTGCGCTACATTACTGCACCCATTTACCATCGAAATATCGATACGTCGACAGCAGTCGTTCCCCGACATTGGCAAGGAGATGGCAGAGAGCGGCGACCAGCCACTGTGACCGACCACGCCCAAAACCAGGTGCAGACCAGCCCGAGGGACAGGACCCCGAAAGCTTGTTGTGGCCCGGAGGTGGAGATAGGCGTACGTTATATATGCAAAAAAACCTTATGTTGTTTTGGCCCTTGCTCCAAAAACCGTAATCTGCACAAACAGTCATTCACGTGACAAACGACTGCGAACAAACTCCAATGCTTCGAATCTCATGGGGTTTGGCTGCGTGGTTGTATTAATCAACGGGGGGGTTTATACTGCCACAGATCTTAGCTATTTAAATCCGCAAGGGATAGTATTTATTTTTGGCAAAGGCGCCCCAGCGGCTGCAAGTCCTAACAGCGATACCATCACCCACCTGGCGCGCCGGAGCACCCGGCGTCTTTCGAGCCCTCCGTTAGGCAACTCCCGGAGGCGAGCTGTTTAATGGGGTGTCCCCAGCGATGAGTCTCAGGATTGCATTGCCGATTTCGAACGCATTGAATGTCTTCCTGACCGTGCTGCCCACCTCAGCTTCAAGACAGATTCAGCGGAGGATGCTGCAAAGCTTAGGGACAAATTGTGGCTTACGGCGATTCTCGAGATAGGGAAGGAACTGGGCGGGATTCAAACAGAACTGGCGAAAAACAGCCCCGACTTGGCCAAGGTCCAGGAGGAGGTCAAGCATTCTCTAGAAGTTATCGCTATGAACTAGAAGGGCCAGGTGGCTTAGGAATCCGCTACATCCTCCACTGAAACATTTACGTCGTGGGAAAAAGGGGAGCAGAAATAGCTAGTTGTAATGCTCAGGCATTCTCTTACAAAATTGAAGCCTTGACGTAAACACTCGCCCTGTGCATTTTGCCTCCTTTGGGTAGGCCGTGGCAGCAGGATTGCTCTTTTCTCTCCACTTCTTTCTGCACGGCATTGGGAAGTGGGAGCCGCGCGACTGAATATCACTTTGTATGCACTCCCATGCCTCGTCCGGCCAAGACCGGGACTTGCAAACGAAAAAAATGATAAAAGAAAAGCCAGCCGAGACAGCAGAGACGCTGAAAGGCCCAAGCTCCAAGGTCGCCCAAGCTCTCAAGTTGTCTACAAGGTTGACTGGTCGACAAATCTCCACCTAGCCATTAGCAATGTGGGGCCCAGAGCCTCTGTTTTGGCCACACCCGCGAGCGATTACAGCCTCGTCACATTCTCGACATCAGCCTCAGGCGCGCAGTTACTGTCGACGATACTACTTCATTACCATACTTTTGCGAATGCGCTCGCGGGCCGCACCTGGTTGGGCTTGGACGTTTGGGCGGGGGGGGGGGGGGGGGGGGTACTGGGCCATCCCAGTCGCCAGTGTCATTGGAGGAGATATTTTGCTGCAAAGACTCTGACGCCTGCTGACAATTGGTGTTGAGGGGGACGGTGGGTAGCAGTAATGGTAAGGGCGGCGCTAGTGTTGAGGGATCGATGGTTGAGATTTGCTCTCGTAAACAGCTGGATTCTTTGCAAGTTCGTGGCATATAAACCCCCTCTCTTGGTTGATCTACTGCTTCAAGTTAGCCCAGATGGGCGGAAACACGTAGGGTATTCTGCTTGTGTCTACCAGAACTAGCCTCATATGCACAATCTTCGGCACACTTGTCGAGACCACTGTGCCTCCTCTTGCAGCTCGTCTGCTCACTGGCTCTGGATCCTTGGCTTCCAACACGGTCGTCATCCCGTTGAGTATCGCCGAGCTCGTCTTGGCTTCCGCGCTCCATCTCGCCGGCCCCTGCATCAGGTTACGATTGCGTCGCTTTTCGCTTTGCCGCTGCTTGGTAGACGTGGTAGATGACTTGACACGCAGTGAGTCCGAGTGGAGAACCTGGACGGAAAAGAGTCACGTTAGGCTTGGGTGTCTGAAGCGGGTGTCCGAGGGGAGGAGCCGGTGACATTTAAGGACGAACCTTAGGCTGGTCTTTCTATTGGGCTGTGCAATTGCCCGTCTCTTGATTGCAGGCGGCGGTGATGGCCGCGGCTGGGTGTTAAGTAGGGGAGTTTCTGGGCAAAGGTAGTGACACTCCAGATACGAAAGAATAGCAGTAGGCACAGGCAAGGTGCTACACGAGGAGAACGTTGGACTTGAGAAGCTATAGGTACCGTGCGACAGCGAGATGTATCTGGCCTCAAATTTGTGCAAAACACTGCAGGCTCGTGGGTGGGGTCGGTGCCGGGCGCGGCGGGCGTGGCGACCAAGTGAAGAGCACAGTTTGGGTCCCGTGCTTGGCACATGGGTACTTAAGCCTGCTTTTTCCCCAAACAAACACCAACAGGCAAAAGCCCCCCTCTGGGTGTGTTATCAAAGCACCGATCGTGCGCGGGGGCCGACTTTGGCATTCCGGAGGGCTGGCCATACGCCGTGCGTGAGTTCAACACTCACCACACCGGATCCGTTTTTTTTTTTTTCAGTTTTTTTCAGTTTTTTTTGGGGTATTAAATTTTTGCAAGCAAGCACTTCCTTCCCATCGGTTCTTCTTTTCCTATGCTTCCTGTCTCTATCCTGTTCCCTTTCTCGCATCCTCTGTCCGCTGTCAACTCGTTTCCCACCCGCCTGCTTAAGCCTGGCAGACCTGGAGCTGCCCGCGACCTGAGCCTCGTTACGGCCACTCTTTACCTGCGCCTACCTTAGTTACTGTAACTGAAAATGTGCTCATGCCCAGCCGTGCTCCCGCTGCCGCTTCCTGAGCCTTTAGCCCACCTCGCGAGACCATCGGTGGTTGACGAGACCTTGGTGAGGAACTGGTTTTTGATATGTAGAGTAGCCTATATAGGTCGGCAGCCCGCTGAGGCTGATAAAGAGCGGGGCGCACCACTCACACGGCGGGAAGAAACGGCGGAGTACCGTAAATAGTAAATGTATTATTGATTGCACTACAAGGTCTTTCCGGCGGCATGGTCCGCACCGGCTGCCCAGCCCAATGTTAAGACTGGTCGTGGCTACCTCGAGCTGTCGGCGCCTGGATATACGGACACTCGGGCCTGTGCCGGCATCATTATTATTGGCGCTGGGCGTGTGGTTGCCAGCACTATAAAGGTGCTCAACGATCCTTATCTCACCATGCATTTTGACAAATAAATTGCTGGGTGGTCGTTGCTGGCTGGGTCTGGGTTGAGATACTTTGACGATGCAGGCACTTTTTCTGGCACATATTCATGTTGTTCATATTTCGGGCGGCAGTGAAGCCCTCCCTCCTCCCTCCTCTCTCCTTGCCCATTCGCTGGGCCGCCGGCAGGTCCTTGATCGTAACATCGCCCCTAACTCGCTTCTCGTCGTTTGCTTCCACATATCGGCCAAGGTGGGCAAACCCACTTGGGGAGGGTAACGCGCTAAAATCCAAATGATGGATTCCGGTTTGCATTGGCGCGCGTCGTGATCGATTAGCCGGTTGGCATGGTCGACCACCTTTAGAAGAATCCATTGCGGCGACCAATATTTCTGCAGGTTGAGAGCGGCGATGGTCAGCGACTGCATGGGAACTCGGGCAAGTTTGTTCAGACGACATTCGGGAGGCGGTATACAGTACTTGCAGATCGGCGGCGCCAACATGGAAACGTCAGCTAGTCGACGGCTCGGTGGTCGTGGTTGGGGACGAGATCAACGACACCAGCGCAGCAGTGCGGCTGGGGCGATGGTAACGTGAAGCGCGGCCGCCCTGTGTTGTGCGCTTGCTGATGGCACCGCTCCTTCTTGTGACGGCATGGTTAGTGGCGCGGATCTGACATCTGCTATCAGGCTGGTGGCCAGGAACAAATGCATAGACAGCGCAACACTTGTAGACTTGCACGAGCTGGCAGACGACTGGGCGCGGGCCGACTTGGCGGCGGGCAGCCGACGCTGGCGGTTGAGGCGAATACTTGATGTAGTGGCGGCTGGCATGGGAAGCTCGGGCAAGTCTGTTCGGTCAAAGTGAGATACTCAGGAGGTGGTTTGGCCAGCTTCAGTCTCTACGAGTTTCGTAGCCAGTCGTGCCTGCTTGTCGACAGGCAGCGCAGGCGCAGGAAAGTGGGCGTCAACGGTAGGCCGTACATATTGGCTTGGTCGTGCTGTTGCGGGATGAGAACCAAAACACACTGGAGGACCGTGGGGCTGATGTTAGCGGACTTGTGTATGGGCTCTGGTTGACGCTGTGCTGCGAGCGAGTTGGTGCAAAAATCAGAGTCTGGGCCACGCACTATAAGTGGTAGGCTCGAGCTACCCTGTACCCTGTACTTGGCCCAGCTACCCGTCCGTGCGCAGGCAGTCACCTTACGGAGGTAGGAGGGCAAAGTATTCCCCCACTGTCAGGTATTTCCGCAAGCGAGGCAGGGGGCAGGGGCCAGGCTGATTCCAATTGGTGGCCCCGTGGCCAAGGCAGGGCCCTTTGCCCTCCTACCTCGGTAGCGACTTATGCCCAGCCGGACCAGGCTTCCCCGCACCCAACATCTCGCAGACTCAAAATGCGTCCTCTCTGGCTCGCCTGGGCCTCGGCCTCGGCAGCGTCCTTCTCAGAGACATGCCTCTCGTTCAAGCCCGAGTTCGCCGCTTCGACGCTCTCGCGACTGGAGCACATCCCCGCCAACACGACGCTTCAGCTGGACAGCGTCCCGTCGTGCAACCGACGCAGCCAGGCGGTCCAGACGGAGCTCTGCCGGGTAGCCCTGCAGATTGCGACCTCAGGGCGCTCCGGCATCAGCTTTGAGCTGTGGCTGCCTGCGCAGTGGAGCGGGAGGCTGCTGGCGACGGGCAATGGCGGTGTAGACGGCTGTGAGTGACTGTCGAGGCTACAAGTGTCGCCGTGCTGACCGCTTGACAGGCATCAAATACGAGGATCTCGCATACGGCGCGGCCCACGGGTTCGCCGTCGTGGGAACCAACAACGGCCACAACGGCACGACGGGCGTCGAGTTTTTGAACAACCCCGACGTGATCGAGGACTTTGCGTACAGAGCGTAAGTGAACACCCCCGCAAGTCGGCACCCCCGACGTGATCGAGGACTTTGCGAAGTGTACCAACCCGTATACGCCCGCTAACCAGTCAGCCTCCACACTGGCACGTCGGCGGCCAAGAGCCTGGTCGAGGCCTTTTACGGCACCGCCCCTGCCCGGTCGTACTACATCGGCTGCTCGCTTGGTGGGCGCATGGGCATCAGCGCTGCCGAGAGATTCCCTGACGACTACGACGGCATCGTGGCAGGGGCGCCTGCGGTCGACTTCAACAACCTGTACGGCTCACGCGCCAACTTTTTCACCATCACGGGCGCGCCAGGGTCTCCTGACTACATTCCGATCGACACGTGGACGAGCGTGATCCACCCAGAGGTCCTCAGGCAGTGCGACGGCATCGACGGCGTCGTTGACGGCATCATCGAGGTACCCAGCAAGTGCCACTTTGACCCCTCGGTTCTTCTGTGCGCAGACCAATATGGCTGCCTCAGCGCCGCACAGGTCAAGCAGGTCCAGCAAATCTACGCTCCATACACGTACCCCGACGGCTCCCTCATCTTTCCCCGCATGAACCCCGGAATGGAGCTCAGGGCGGTGGACGGACTCCTGGCCGGAAAGCCGTTCAGCTCGTCGGTCGAGTGGTTCCGATACGCCGTCCTCAACAACCCCGACTGGGACCCCGCGACCTACACCGTCGACGACGTCAGGCTGGCCGAGCAGCTCCAACCGTCCATCAAGACCTACCCCCAGACGTTGCCGTTCCGCGGCAAGCTTCTCGTCTACCACGGTGGCCAAGACCAGCAGATCACATCCTTCAACACGGAGCGGTTCTGGGACATGGCGGATCTTGGAGACGCCCGCTTCTTCCGCATCTCGGGTATGGACCACTGCGGCGGCGGGCCAGGGGCCTGGGTTTTCGGCCAGGGCGGCTATGCGGCTGGAGTTTTCGACCCGGAGAGCAACGTGCTGGCCGCAGTGGTGAGGTGGGTCGAGAACGGTACTGCTCCCGAGACGATCACAGGCACCAAGTATGTGGCAGACGATCCGTCACGGGGCATCGACTTTCAGCGAGCCCACTGCAGATATCCATTGGAGCAGACGTATACGGGGAGTGGGTGGGAATGTAAATAGTGGCGTGGTTTTGGTGCAAGTGCTGGTCAATGGGAATAAGAACCAGGCGACGAACAGGAATAAGAATCAGGCGACGAAACAGAACAAGGGAAATGTCGTCTGGGCCGTTCAGGGCATTGGTTGGTGTTTGAGCCGTGTCCACTCAGCACGCATCCAGTCTCTCGGACCATCTTGCCTTTCCACCGAGCGCTGCAGCAAGGCTGTCGATGGTATCACCCGAGGCCGTGTGCTTATCCAATGGGTCACCCTCCAATTCGAGTTTCTCGTCACTGACCTTGCGTAGCTCCTGAGTCACTCTGTATGTCTCCTTATTGGTCGCCTCGAGCTTCGTACGCAGGCACTCCGTGTCTTCCAGTAGCTTCTCCTTTTCGGTCTGGGCGTGGACCCCCTGCTCGGCAGAGTTCCTGGCCGCGCGCAATCTCTCAATCTCTTGCCGGGCCACGCGAAGCTGCGAAGACAGCATCTCCTTTTCGGCTTGGGCAGAGTACCGAGCCGCGCGCAAAGTCTTGATCTTCTCGGACGCGCGGAGCTACCAAGTCATTGTCTCCTTTTTATTTTGAGCATTGAAAGCCTCCTTCCTTGCCGAGTCCCGGGCCGCGCGCAAAATCTTTTCGTCATCCGCGCGGACTTGCGAAGATAGTGATTTGCTTGCAGTTTTGGCATCGAGCGCCTCCTTCCTTGCAAAGTCCCGGTCCACGCGCGTATGCACTATTTCGACCTGGGCGACTTGCATATATCGTGCCCCCTGCTGCTGCTGCGTGACTGCCAAGGTGTTGGCTTGGTCGAGTTTGTCCCGCAGGTTCTTCTCCCGAGTCTGAGCACCCTTCTCGGCCTCCTTTGACCCTTTTGGGCCTGCTAGCTGCGTCCGTAGGCTCTTCACGGCGTCCCTAGCCTTACGTATATCTTCCTGCGGGCCATCTGCTTCAGCTTGCACCTTAGGCAATTGGCGCCGCAACTTATCCTCGGAAACCTGGCCTTCCCGTCGCTGCTAGCTAGCACGAACGTCTACTCAAATCGTCTTCAGATCCCGATCACTTCCATTTCGAGGAATATTGTACCCAGTAGGTCGCTGCAGCTGCTCACCTTTGCCTCCATAGGCTCCGAAGACGTAAATATCAACCCTTCCTCTGCCCGCTTCTCTTTATTTTCCCAACATTGACACCAACAGCCACTACCACCACCACAGCCGCATCTCGTAAGTCTAACTTCTGCCAGTCCTCTGCGCCCGACTGCGGCCAATACATGCTTATCCGTTCAGTGTCCAAAAAAATACAAGCGCGCTATCAATCAACGCCCCCTTGATCAACCCACCGAGCCACAAGTCTTTTCACATTCCCATCACGTTCTCATCATACATGCTAACTATTACCTAGAAATGGCGTCTCAACATCCCTGGTCCGGGGTCAGCGGGACATGAAGCGAACAAACAGGCCAGGATCGTTAGCCTGGAAAGCTCGGAGTAATTCTCCAACTAGTCGAGTTATAATTGGAGAAATGTATGGCGAAGTTTAGTGGATGGGAAATAAATTTTTGGAACCGGGTTTGCCATCGCCAGCTAGCATAATAACAATAGCAGTGGCGACATTTACGCGACGTAATGGTCTTAGCGACTTTCAAGACTTTTCCACGTTCAGCACAGCCAAACATTTCACATACACAATGTTAGTACTCTGAAACCCAGGCCAGGCAGAAACGACACATCGCGCGTGATCAGCCGGACACTAAACCGCACCAGATCCCATTCACACCTGACCCTAGGACTAACCCGAATCCTAAACATAACCCTACGCCGCTTTTCGACAATTAAGGTGGAACAGCAGACGAGCTGACCAGCCGCACCCACCCCTACAACCATGCGTCAAACCACTGCACGGCCTGATGAAAGGCCGCCTCCTTGGCGTACCGCTCGACCTTGTTGGACATGTTGCCACGCACGGTAAAGCCGTGGACGACCCCAGAGTACAGCGAGATCTGGTAGGGCTGGCCCGTCTTTTTGAGAATCTCCTCGGAGCGGTGGCGCTTGTCAGCGGGAAAGATGGAGTCGGTCTCGGCGGCGGCGATGCCGACCGGCCCGACAGCCTCAAGCTCCTCCTCGTCGACAAACGAGGGGTGGCACAGGAAGCCGACGTCGATGCCGGACTTGAAGTGGCGGCAGACGTACTTGGCGCCAAAGCAGACGCCAACAGCCCCCAAGCGCTTCACGCCGTGCTCGGTCTTGAGCTGCTTGACGGCGGCCTCGACGATGGGGTCGACGGCAGCGGGGGTGTGGGGGTTCTTGCCGTCGGAGCCCTTGTCCTTCCAGGCGGCAAAGTCAAAGTCCTCGGGGCGGTTGAGGGACAGGGGGTCGCCGTTGTAGATGTCCAGGATCATGGTGGTGTAGCCGTTGGCGGCGTACTGGTCGGCGAGCAGCTGGCTGTTTTGCCAGATGCCGATGACATCAGGGAGCATGAGAATGGCGACATCCTTGCGAGGGGAGTCTGGGACGGCGAGGTAGGCGTCCCAAGAGTCGACCTTGACTATTTTGCCCGAGGGGGAGCCCCTAGGTCGGGAGTCCTGGTCAGCGGGGTTTTGTGAGAGGACGGGAGACTTACTCGTGCTTGGCGCCGACGGTGCAGCATCTGGCGGGGGGGTTGGAGGCCATGATGGAGCTGTTGCAATGCTGAGGTATGAGCTCGTTGCGAGAGTCTGGAGCTGAGATGTGAGATAAAGTCTGGTCTGGTAGTTAGTGAAGACTGCGTCATCGTTGACCGGGCCCACTTATTTTTGTTCTTGTGGGCCAGTTCGCAGCTTTCGGTTCACGCCTGCAGCCCAACACACGACAACCACACAACAATGCTCAAGTCCACGTACAAACCGGCCCCCGAGGCCTCGCTCCCCCCCGGCTGGGCCGAGCACCAAGCCCCGACCGGACACACGTACTACTACAATGCCGCGACGGGCGAGTCCACGTACAAGCGCCCGACCGCCGGGCCCGCCGCGCTCCCGCCGGTGCGTCTGTCAGATCCACGCGTCGCCAATGCCTTTATAGCGCAGATGAGGGAGGGAGGAAGCAGCAGCGTGGCAGGCCGAGGACGCGGAGGTGGCGTGAGAGGTCGAGGGGGACGCGGCGGTGGCGGCGGCGGCGGCGGTGGCGGCGGCGGCGGCGGCCGACCGGTACCACAGCCCACCGATAAACCCAAATCCAAGGTCACCATCCCAGGCTGCGAGCCGTGGCTGCTAGTCTACACAAAGTACGGACGGCGGTTCGCATACAACCCGGAGAAGAAGACGAGCTACTGGCGGATACCGGAGCGGCTGAAGGGTGGGATTCTGGAGCTGGACAAGGCGCGGATTCTGGGGAAGGCGGGGGGAGATAAGGTCAAGGTCGAGTCAATGGCAGAGGACGAGCAAGAGATCAAGCAAGACGAGTCAACGACACAAGACGAGCAAGACGAGCCCGACGGCAGCGACGACAGCGAGTACGAGGACATCGAGGTCACAGACGACGAGGCAGACGAAAGCCCCGCGAAACGGCAAAAAACAGAAGACCGCGAGTTTGGCGAGGACGACATTGCGTTCCAACTGGAGGCCATGGGCGAGTACGAGTGGCCCGAGGAAGAGGCCGAGGAAGAGGCCGGGGACGAGGCCGGGGACGAGGAGGCACCCGACGCCCGCGCCATGTTCAAGTCCCTCCTCGACGACTCCATCAGCCCCTTTAGCCCGTGGGACAAGCTCGTCGAAGAAGGCAAGGTCATGGACGACCCGCGCTACACGGCCCTGACCACGATGCGGGAGCGCAAGGAGGTCTGGGAGGAGTGGTCGCGCGAGCGCATCCAGGCGCACAAGGAGCGGGCGCAGGAGCGGGCGCGCGAGAAGCCGGACCCGCGCGTGGCCTTCATGGCGCTGCTGCACGAAAAAGCCAACCCAAAGCTGTACTGGCCCGAGTTCCGACGCAAACACCGCAAGGAGGCGGCCATGCGCGACGCGGTGCTGTCGGACAAGGACCGGGAAAAGTGGTACCGCGAGCACGTGGCGCGGCTCAAGCTGCCCGAGGCGACGCGCAAGGCGGACCTGACGGCGCTGCTCAAAGGGGTGAGCCGGGAGGGGGTACCACCCGAGGTGGCCGGAGACGTGCGTTTTATTTCGTTGCCGGCGGAGATACGGGACGCGCTGGTGGAGGCGTACATGGCGAGTCTGCCGGTGGAGTAGTGCTGTAGCCATCGTCACGAAACGCGGGAGGGGAGGCGCATAATTCATCTAGCTGTAGTCTTTGGCGATGCTGTAATCCCGCCAATCGACGTGCGCTTCAGTCCATGGTCTGTAGTCTATCTTGGCGTCATGTCTTGACTTCTCGCCACCATCATGTAGTCCAGGTCCATCCGTCCATGCAGTCATCACATCCATGCCGTCCTAGTTATCACGTCCATGCCGCCTCACCTCCAAACCATGTCCATCGCCTCCCACACCCCCCGCTCCCGCTCCACGACTTCAGGACCTCCCTCCTCGGTGGCCACAATCTCAATGCTCCCCAGGCCCTCCAGCACCCGCCGAGCTCGGTCCGTCGCAGCGCGCAGGGCCGCCGTCTCGGCACGCGTGCGGTCCAGATGGTCCTGCATCAGCTCAATCAGTTGCTCCCGCGTCTGGTGCGGGCGGTACTCGTTGATGGCGTGCTCGACGTTCATCAGCAGCGCCGTGATGTCCTTGATCTTGTCATCGGCCTCGGCCGGGTTTGCGGCCAGCACGCCGACGAGCTCGAGAAAGTTGAGCAGCAGCGACTTGGCCAGGCGCTTGAGCACCAGCGGGCGGTCGGCGTCGCCGTCGGGGATCAGGCGCTGGATGTCTTGGGCCTCGAGGCCGGGCAGCTCGTCCTTGAGCGTGTAGAGGCTGCCGAAGCAGCGCCACTGGCCGTCGGCGGGCTCTAGAGGAGGCTGGAGGTTGACAAGGTCTGGGGGAACGTCCACGCGGCTCGACTGAGCGCGGTCCCGCAGCTGGGCGATGCGCTCCAGGCGATCCGGCGTAAAGTCGCGCCAAAAGGGCGGCGGCGGCGGAAAGGTGGTGTGTGTGGCCTCCTCGTCCATTGTGGTTGTGGTGGTGTGGTTCTGCGGTTGTGTGGTGTGGCTGAGCTGAGGTGGGTCATCTCAGTGCTGGCGTCATGGCCATGGCCCACAGAATTCCGCCAGCTCACAACTCAGCCCAACAAACATGGCCGACGTCCGCTCGCTCCTCCGCCAGCAGCGCGCCCGTCGCATCGACCACCCGCACGCCGCCTACTCGGACGCCGGCAAGCTGCTCTGCCTGGTGTGCCACCAGCCCGTAAAGCCCGAGTCCTGGGACGCCCACGTCGGCACGTCGACGCACCGCCACCGCGCCGCCGCCAAAGAGTTCGAACCACCCGCGGAGCCGGCCCAAGGGCCCAAGAGAAAGAATGACGAGCCCGAGGACAAGGACGCGAAGCGCAGGACCGCCGCGGTGATGCCGCCCAACACTCCCCGACGCGCGCCGCACACGCCGCCGCTGCGCCAGTCGGGCACGCCGGGCCTGGGCGTCGAGCTGCAGATACCGTCGCGGCCGGCGACCCCGAACGCGCGCGAGGGCCTGGGATTGAGGATCTCGCCGGTGGAGAGGACGACCAACAAGGCGCCCACCGCGGGCTTCACGGCGGACAAGGTCGACGAGGACGAGTGGGCGGCGTTCGAGGCAGAGGTGGTCAACGCGCCGGCGCCGGTTATTGTCGCCGCCCCGATGACGGCCGAGCAGGTGGCTGAGCAGGTGGCCGCCGAGCAGGTGGCCGCCGGAACCAAGCGGCGCACGGCAGCCGACCTGCAGATGGAGGACGAGCGCGAGGAGGCCACGCGGGCGCTCGAGACGGAATTCGAGGAGATGGAGGAGCTCGAGGCGCGTGTGCGGAGGCTCAAGGAGCGCAGGGAGGCACTACGGGTGCGGACAGTGGTCAAGGTGGACAAAACATCCCCCAAGGAGGCGAGCGACGACGAGGATGAGTCGGAGGATGATTGGGACGCGTTCCGGTTCAGATAGACTACAATAAATCACATGCCACCCGCTCCCAGAACCTCTTGAGCCTCCACACCCTCCCCACTCCCCGCGACTCCTCCCAGCGGCGGACGCCCTCGGACCGCTCCCTGACCTCGCCGGTCCAGCCGGCAACAAATCGGCGCAGTCCGTCCTTGACGCGCTCCTTCTCCACGGCCCTCTTCTTGGCCACGAGGGCCGGGGCGACGGGGCCGCCGGGGCAGCACTCGGCCGGCAGTATGGAGCGCGTCACCAGGGCCTCGGGTGACGGGCGGGCGGCCAGGCGGCGCGACAAGCGGATGGACACGAGCGAGCGGGCGAGGCGGCGCGACACGGCTGTAGTCTGGGTGACAAAGATGCGGCGGCCCATCAGGTCGGCCAGGGACGGGCGGGACCAGAGGAGGGGGGGTAGAGCATTCTTTGACCGGCGCAGGCGGAGCGAGTGGACGACGGGGGCAAGCGACAGGTGGCGGAGGTGGTGGTTTGTCTGTGGGTGAGGGTGAGCGCGGGTGAGCGCGGGTGGTAAAGGAATAATGAGCGCTTACCCTCGATGTCGACAAGAGGTCGCAGACCTCGAGATAGCCAAATATGTGGAGGAGAAGCTCGTTTGGGAGGGTATCGAGAGGGGCGGAAGCGGCGGCAGCGGCAGCAGAACCAGTCCGAGCAGCGGCAGTGGCAGGACCAGCACCTCTCTCAGCACCAGCACCAGCACCAGATCCAGCATCACCCCCAGCCCCAATATCACCCCCAGTACCACCACCACCCATCACCATAGGACGTTGCAGAGACAGCTGGCCGACGCTTGATGAGTTGTCGGCCGCACGGCAGCCCTCTTCCCGATCTGCCATGCTGCCCTGATTCCGGTCGTGGCGAGTGGCGTGTTATCGGGGGGGGGG
>NW_008804548.1:4383707-4415763 GCF_000145635.1 Gaeumannomyces tritici R3-111a-1 | reverse complement strand
TGTGAATGCGGAAAGTCCTAGCGACGTGCGACGGGGGTTTAGGTCCGAGGCGTCCGTCCAGCGTACCGTCAGCAAGGCGCCTGCGCCGTTACGGGTAGCGCGCTAATGGCGTCCAGTGGTAACGTCCAGCGGGTGCAACAAAGACGGAAAACGCAGACGGAGACGCAGACGGACAAGACACACGAAAACACAGTCGCAAACAAACGTATCCCCAACGTCTCAACGGCGCGTATCCAACGTCGCGTACTCATCACGCCCCACCCGGCATAGCGCGAGCACGGTCCAGTTCGACTCACGCAGCGGGGCAGCGGGGCGGTACCTGGATTCTGCCAGGCGGAGTGATATAAATGGAGGGTCAATATGGATGCGCTTACGCCATCAGCGCACGGACAGACGGGGCCATCCGTGAGCGATCAGCGGGTCTGTCGTTTGTTTTGGTCATCTCCCTTCTCCCTTTTCGTCCTCTCCTCCCTTGCTCACACAATTGTGCCAGCCCTGCCGTGCGCTGTCCTCGCATCGGCCGCCAAACATGGCCGTCAACCGCATTATCACTCGCTTATCCGCCAGCACCTCGCCACCACAGCCTCTTTGGACGAGCTCGGCGTTTGAGCCTGACAACACAGCCTGCCCCCACGCGGCTGCCCAGGCTACAGCCGCTCACCGGGTTGCAGCTGGGGTGCTGGGCTTCAAGCTCGGCGCGGCGTGTAACGGGTTCTGACCGCGTTGCTGCATGCATTTGAGCGGACCGAGAGTTGCCGGTGCCGTAGATATGACGGTTGGCTTGCATGACACGTAACTCTCGCCTCGCTGTGATGTGCTCGCCTCGTTCCGGCCGTGACGCCCGTCGTACCCTTGGTGCCCTCGCCGTGCCCCCTCGTGGTCTGCCCGGACTCGGACTGCTCACCCAAATCCCCTGCCTCGTCACTCCTCACCTAAATCCCCTGCCTCACCCCTGCCTCACGTGGGCCGCCCCTTGCTGCAACCCATCGATCACGCAGGCGGGGCACGCATACTCACGTACGTAATGGACAGCGCCTAGACGCAGCAGCGGCTGTTTTGCCGCCGCATCCCGGCCCATGTCGCTCGTGAGACGGAGCCGAGACAGAGCCAAATACCTTTTCCAGGCAGCCCGGGATTGGGCCGCCACCCTAGGGCCCAACCAATGGCGGTCGCGGGCGGCTGCGATGAGGCTGCTTTCCAAACAGACCACTGGCCATGACGACACGGGCCGTGAATGGCGGTCGTCGAATGGCGTGTAATTCTCGGTGCATAAACATCACCACTGCCTGAGCAACTAGCTCGACGGTACGGGCCGGCTGGCCTCGTTGCGTGGGCGGCCGCTGACGCAGGGCGCGTAGAGCGGTATTTGAGCCGCAAATGTGCTGTGCATTTTACATTTTATACATGTGGTGCACAATATGGTGCACAATGTGGCCCCCTGAAGTGCCCGAAGTACCCCGAGGTGCCCCGAGCTGCCTGCCTGAGCTACCAGCTGCCTGCCCTGAGCTGCCTGCCCGCCCGAGTCTTGCAATATGCATTCATCCGGCACTCAAGCCCCGCCACCTCTAGCGTTTCTGGGTGTGGGTGACAGCTCATCACGCCTTGCTTCCGATGACCGTTTCCTGGGCCTACCGTCTAGCTGCCTTCCTAGCCTGCCGTATGGCTTCCTGGTTCCTGGCCTCCTGGTTCCTGGCCTCCTGGCCTCCTGGCCTTCTGGCCTCCTGCCTGGCCGAGCTCGGCCTGCACAGTCCGTCCTGCTTGCGGTCGCTCTTGGCCTGTTCTGCGGCCGCTCCTTGTTTTCTGTTCTGTGGTTGCTCTCTGCGGCCGGCTCCTTGTTCTCGTGGCTCGCCCTGTTACCTCCCTGTTGCCTCTCCGGTGCTCCTCACCCTGTCTGTCCCTGTCTCCCTCTCCCTCCCCCTCTCCCTCTCCCTCTCCCTACCCTTCCCTACCCCTCCCCTTAACCCTCGTCGTACAAACGCAGACTATTAATGCCCAAGTCTACCCCGTTCGGGCATCTACTCCTCTAGCAGATCAGTCGACGTGTCGCCAACCGCCCCCAACTCCAAGGCGCCCTGAGCTTCCAGATCAAGTCATGTAGGGTTGCGTGTACAAAGCCGACAGGGGTGGCAAAGTGCTGCTGTGGCCAGACTCGCCTGCATGGCGACCCCTCCCTGTTCGGACCACGGGCCTGGCTGGTGGCTGCTGCTGGTTGCTGTGGTGGTCCGCTACCGCTGCTGCTGGTCTGCTGCTGGTCTTCTGCTGGTCTTCTGCTGCTGCTGCTGCTGCTGGTCCGCTGCCACTACTGCTGGCTGCTTCTGCTGGCCCGCTGCTGCTGCATCCGGCCTCTCCCTGCCCTCTCCCTGCCCTCTTCCGCCCTCATTGCCACTCCCTTACCCTCCCTGCCTCCCCGCCCACTCTTAACGCCAATCTTTGAATCCGTAGCGGCTAATAGGGAATATTATTGCCAACATCGTCCACCGGTCAGACACCGCCCACGCACCCCACTGCCGAGTTGACACGGCATAGACGGCCGAGCGGAACCGAGCCAGGCTCAACGCTGCCGTCCAGTCTGCCATCCCGAGAGCACACGGTGAGTATTGGTGGGTGGACCAGCCACCAAGACCTTGCCACGTTGCTATCCTGAGGTCATGTATCACCTCGGTTCACGGCCTGATGCGGGGAGTGCAGGTCGTTCCATCGAGGCACGACTCTGGTCTGATAACTCGGCTGCTATCCAACGCGGCAGGCCAATATCAAAATCAAAGTGAATCCAGGCACAACCTCCACAGGCTGAATCCAGTGTGTGTGGGCTGCCTGTAGCCGAGCGTGGTGACAAGCCGTGGATGCATGGTGAGGTGGCATGCAAATCAAACGTCTGGCGATAGTGGAAGGCTGCAGCCGCGGCAGGAGCGCGAGTTGAGACTTTGATTTACGGATCAGCGGGAGCTATCGCCACCGTGGATGTGCAGCCGATGCAGCCGCTATTCTAGCCAGCCGATGCAGTCGCCCCTATTTCCAGCCGGTGCTATCAGTCACATATTCCTATGCAAATACAGGCATCGTGCCCTATTTCTATACAGGCATCAGTGCCCCTATCTAGATGCAGGCCCCTATCCAGCCTTGTGGCCTATCGTCCGCCCTGAAACCCCTTATCCAGACTAGGCTCAGGTCCGGGCTTCTAGCCATTACGGGTTCCGGTTTCTCAGACATTTTGCGGTAATTCTGTCAAAGTTCTCTCAGAACCCAGAAATTGCAGTAAACATTTGCAGCAGAACCCAAGTGCAGTCAATGTACGCAGAACCCAAGTCAACGTTCGTAGAAGCCAACTCGCTCGCAAAAAGGTCTCAACCACACAACTCGGAAAGAGGCGGGACCAATCGACCCTCACGCATTTAGCCAGAGTCGGTAGAGAAGCGGAACGGTCTCGACGTGGTTCCATTCGACGGCTCCAAACAGCGCGCCCCTCCCTCTTGGATCGGGGAGACAAGGGGCAGGCTCCGGCGGGCCAGTCCAAGATGCGCGCTCCCGCGCAACTGCGTCCGTCGCCAGCAATCCACAGGCACACCAGGAACAGCACGCAGCACGCGGCCCACCCCACTCGGTTCTATAGCTGCCGACGTGGTTGCATCCTGCCCTAGGCTTACGCCCCGGTGTGGGGAGGGCCTGCAGCTAACGACAGGGGCCTAGCATATGGGCCACGGCCACGGCCGGGCAGACACCTGGCGGCGCGGGGGTCGATATGTGTGGTGGTGGTGGTGGTGGTGGTGGTGCTGCCGTTGCCGTTGCCGCTGCTGCTGCTACTGCTGCTGCTGCTGCTGCTGCCTCTGCTCCTCTGCTCTGCTGCTCTTCCTACCGTCCTGCACCAGAGGACAGCGCAACAGGCCACTGCATGTCGCACCGGCAGGCGAGGTACTTGGGGTGCGCTATGCGTTGACCGCGTGCCCGCAAGCGCGACGCCCTCGCCCGCGGGTACCATGCTATCCACCTGTCCGCACCACACCCTTGCCGCTACGTCGTCCGGAGGGTGTGCGTCGAGACCCGGACAAGACGAGGGGGGAAAGACGGAGGTCGAGGGACGACAGCGAGCCAGGCCCACAGATGGGCATTGATAGACATGTATAAGAAGCCAAAGTGCCGTTCTCGTCAGCGTCCCCCTACTCCAATCCACAGCTCTGCCGTCTCGCATCCGTCCTCGATCTTCTGACCTCGCCGCGCCAGCATAAAAAAGCAAGACGACAGCACGACGGCGACACCCCACCCCCTTGTGAGCCGCCTGTGGGTTCAGCCCCAGACACCCTCGGTAAGCTGTCTCAGCTGTGCCTCTTGCGTGCCGTTCCGGTGGCACAGCCGGGTCTACGTTCGCTGACAGCAGTCTACAGTCGAGTCGATAGTCCGCCAGCCAGTCTACAGCCAGTCTACAGCCAGCCTACACCCAGTCTACACCCAGTCTACACCCAGTCACCCGCCACCGGCCCCCCATGTGCTACTTTGACCAGACCAAGTGGGTGTGCGGCTACTGGAAGTGGGGAAACTTCCGACAGCAGTGCACCAAGGAGTACCGCACCGGCGAGACGTGCGGGCTCAAGCTCGTGTACGAGACCTTTCACCAGGCGTCGACGTGCCGCCTCTGCGAGCAGCTCGAGAAGAAGCAGCGCCGGTACAACAAGATGGCGGCCGACGTCGAGCGCTGGTCGCGCGAGGGGGGGCGGCCGGCCACTATCGAGAAGACGCAGCAGGACATGTACGAAATAAGTCAACAGATGAACGCGATTTATCTGGAGCACCAGGCGAGAGAACGGATGCTGTCGTAAGGGGGCAGCAGACAAGACAACAGCGGGGAAGAAACAGCGAGCAGGAAAAGTAATGGGTGGCGTTGGCGTAATGTGGATCTGGGTTATTATTTCTTTTATGTCGTCATGCCTCTCCTTGGGTCAAATACGTTACTTGTGGATGAGCATAAATGCGAACCCACGTCCAGGAACATAGGGCAAGCTCGCTTCTAGCCCGCTTCCAGTTGCAGCCCACTCCAGTCCTTGCAGTCTTGAGCCCACTTCCAGTCTTCTATTCTTCCAGCCCACTGTGGCACTACAAAAGCCGAGATCCGACCCAAGATGATGGCATGCGGCAGCGGGGGCACAGGGACAGGGTCGTCGACGCTTGGCTGATTGTGAGTCCTGAGGCTGGAAACCGTCCAGGGCTCAGACCGTCACCGCTAGAATCCTCTGCAAGCCGAAAATACTGTACGCACCTGCACCCCCTGGCCGCAGCCCGACATCGGATAAACTACAGACACCCCGGTCGATAGGGCAGACGCACAAAGAAAAATGCGGGCATGCCGCGTATTATCTATCAAACGTAACGCAGTATCATACAGATGTGCAATAGTCGACAATGCAACAGTCAACCATGCAACAGTCAACGCAACAGTCAACGACAAACAGTCAACGACAAACAGTCAATGACAAACAGTCAACGACAAACAGTGCCCGACGGCATTGGGCTCGCCATCATGTGACAGCGCAACCCCCGCACCCCGCATGGGACGTAGCAATGCAGCCAAGAGAGAGAGCTGGTCGTGCCACGTCTGCCGGTGGTGTGACGTGACGCTGGCCAGGCCGCTGGGCCGAACGACGGGGCAGGGGAGGCCCTGGGAGGCAGGATGGAGTCGGCGCTGGCCGTTGGTCATGTGGCTGGAGGCGTCTGCCGGACTGGTTCCGGGTGTAGGCGTGATTGGGGCGGCTGCCGTGAGTTTGGTAGAGCCGTGGGCGGCGCGTCTGCGCAGGATACGGCGTCCGTCACCGCTCCACGGCATCCGCAAACGTCCCAACCAGCGGCCCGGCCTCCTTGGGCGCCGGCTGCAGCTCCACGTGGTCGTCCCACGGCACCCAGTCGACCTTTGTGCTGGCCGTGCTGCACACGCTGGCATCGTCCGACAGCTTGGAGAGCAGGTTCTGGTACCGGGCCAGCCGCGCGTCCTGGCCGGGGAAGGCGTAGGCGGGGGCCTCGTCCTGGGGCGCGATCTCGAAGATGTCGACCATGTTGCTGATTTGTTAGCGTCGGGTCTCCGAGAGGCACTCGGAGGCACTCAGAGGCACTCACTCGGACGTCCGCGCCACCACGCGCTGCAGGGCCTCAATCTCGCGCTGGGCCTCGAGCTGGTCGTCCTGGCCCGTCATCTGCTGCTGGAAGCTGCCGTAGTGGAGGCCATTGGGGTCGTCAAAGAGGAGACGGGACTCGTCGTCCTGCGGCGGTTGGCACGGATCAGCACGGATCAGCACGGCGCGGGTCAGCACGGCGCATCCAGGGTCGGACTACATACCTCTTCGAATTCCTGGCGCTGTCCGCCGAGACAGGAGCTGCAAGCGCCCATGGTTGTGGGATGTTGATTGAATGTTGTCGCCAGGTCGGTTCATCAGCCGCGGCCTGTCGACGCGTTGGTCCACTCATGCGTCTCCACTGTGGGGCCATTAGCGCAGGGAGCTAACGCCTATACTCCCGGTCGAGTATTGACATCAATTGCTGTGAGGGATAATCGAGGGATGTCATTTCCCTCCTGTCTACAGTCTCCCTATATATACTATCGTTCCTGCTACGTCTTGTCTGTGTCTCCAATCTCTGCTTTTTCCGGTCCCTTCCATCTACGGTGTCCCTATATAACGGTCCCTTCTGTCTACGGTCTATACGGTCCCAATCTCCCTGAAACTACGCCCTGGACATGCTGCAATATGCCAATATCACGCTCCCTGCTCCCTAGCAGTCGGTCTGATCTGCTGCCAGTTCGGGGATAAAAGACCGCTGTCGCCATCACCATGGATCAGCACATCGCCATCACATCATCGCCATACTCACCATCACCGCGTCACATCCCACACCACCCACCACCACCATGCGTACCTCCCTCTTCCTTGCTGCCATCAGCTGTGCTTCGGCCGCCCAGACCCGGCCTCGTGAGGTCTTCGGCCGGTGGCACAAGCCCAGCAACACCTGCGCCTGTCCCGCAGACGCCGTGACCGTCACGCATACAGTGCCTTCTACAGTGTTTGTTACCATCGACGGGCCAACGGTGACTGTGGGCGGGACAGTGACGGTGACGGGCGTGACAGTGACGGTGGGCAAGACGCTCACCGAGACGGTGGGCGAGACCAAGACGGTGCCTGTGGTCACCAAGGTCAGGACTCGACCCAGTGTCGTCACCAAGACCAAGACTTTGCCGGGTGGGATCGTCACCGAGACCAAGACGCTGCCGGGCGGGGCTGTTACTGAGACCAGGACTCTGTCGGGTGAGGTGATCACCGAGACCAAGACGTTACCCGGGGGCGCTGTCACGGAAACAAAGACGCTGCCCGGCGAGGCGGTCACCGAAACCAAGACGCTGCCAGGCGGTGTCGTGACGGAGACTAGAACCCTGCCCAGCGGAACCGTGACCGAGACCACAACATGGCCCGGTGGTGTGGTCACCGAGACTAGAACCTTGCCCGGCGACATAGTGACCGAAACTCGGACCCTGCCCGGCGGCGTGGTTACCGAGACCAAGACATCCCCCGGCGGCGTGGTTACCGAGACCAGAACCCTGCCCGGCACCGTCGTCACCGAGACCAAGACATCCCCCGGCGGCGTCGTCACCGAGACCAGAACTACCCCCGCCGTCACAACCGTGACCAAGCCCAAGGGCCACTACTGCCACCGCCGGACGTGCTACAACAGCCACGGTGAACCCGTCTCGACGCTCCCCCCGGACACTACCGGCTGCAGCGCCAGCGCGTCGACGCTGATCAGCACCGTCTTCACCACGTACACGCAGACGGTATGGCCGACGCCAAGCGTGGTTCCGAGGGGTGGGAAGGGGATGGGACTGTTGGGATAGGCTGTGGACCATGAGTTTAAGTGAAGACGGGGAGACGGGACAGACAGACAGAGAGACAGACGTAATGTAATCAATTCAGCCTCTTCTCAAAAACCCTCACATCACACGGCCCCGCCAACATCGGCGCCAGCTCGGCGTAGTGAGTCTCGGCCTGGTCGCGGCGTATGACGACGTAGCCGGACCGCTCGTACCAGGCTGCCAGCCGGACCTTTTCCGGGTGATCCCAGGCTCGCGGGGTCAGCAGGTCGATGTGGACGGCCGACGCCCCCCGCGCCCGGGCCTCGTCCTCGCAGAAGCGCACCAGGGCGGTGCCGAGCCCGGTGCCCCGCGCGGCCGGGTCGCAGGCCAGCATGGCGATAAGAGGGACGTCGCGCCGCTGTAGCCGCACGGCGCCCAGCACGGTGGATGCGTCGAGCGTGCCGGACCAGGCGAGCACCAGCTCCGAGGCGTTGATGCAGTGCTGCAGGTCAGCGACGCTGGTGCGGCAAAAGGGCGCGCTGGGAGCCCAGATGCCGGCCTCGGACTTTGTGTAGGCGTCGTTTATCAAAACGACAAGATGGTTGATGAGAGCGTGGTCGGACGCGGCCGAGGAGGAGGCAAAGGCGAGTTGGAAGGGCATTGCGGTGAATGTGAATGTGTGTTGAGGGAGAGGTGGAGAAATCGATTTATTTGCGGCGTTGAGGGTGACGTATCTCTAGAACAAACCTCGACCTTAACCTCACCTCGACCACCCAAATCACACAATCAACCCCAAATCACACCTCAACCACCCACCCACCCAACAGCATGCTCGCCGCTTGGACGAGGCCAGTGCAATGCAGGCTAACGATCCACGGCCCGAGGGCGATGGACCCGACCGACCTCTCGATCAACCTCTAGGCCTCGCCATCAACGGCCTCGGCCTCGACCAGCTCCCAACCCCAGATGGCACTCCCACTAACTGGGCCTCTCGATCGCCCGTCATTCCCGTCATGCCCGACGAGAGCGCCATAGATGAGAGCCCGGTCGCCGGCGACGGCACCGAGGAGCGCGACCTGCGTGTCGACACGGGACCTCGAACCCAGTCGGTCAGCAAGGACGGCGTGCGCAGGCTCTCGGCCAGCAAGATGCGCGAGCTGGCCGCCTCTCCAGAGTCGCTGCCCGTGGCCCCGATCCCGGACCGCAGCCCTGTCGGCGCCACCCTCAGCCACCCGCTCTCCGCCAGCATCGTCGAGACCGCCGCCCGCCCGTCAATGGCCGACCAGGCCCGCGCCGTGCTGCAGGGCTCCCTCCCTCTCGAACCCGACCGGCACGGCCGCAGCCACCGCGCCACCGTCAGCGATAAGCCCGCTCGGCCCGCCGGCTCCCCGCGCACCCTGTCGACGCCGCCCATGAGCAGGCAAAAGTCCAGCAAAGAGCAGCCGCAACCGCAACCGCCCGCCGGCAGCCGCAGGAACTCGTTCCACCCCACTCCCCGCCTCAATGGCATCCAGATCCCGCTTAATGGCATCCAGATCCCGCCCAACGGCGTCCCGCCCAGCGCCCCGCCCAGCGTCTCGGACCAGACCCAGACGCCCCAGCTGCTGCCCGCCGAGACGCCCGTCGAGTCCGCCAGCGTCCCCCTCCCTCCCATGTCGGTCCCCATGTTTCTGCAGCTCGAGCTGGCCGGCGAGCGCCCCAGCCCCCTCTACATCCAGCACTCGTATGCCAACGACGTGCCCTACGAATCGAGCGCCGTCAAGTTCGAGCGCCTCAAGAACTTTCTACTGCTGCCGTCCTTTCTCGAGCGCACCATCTGCTTTGGCGCCCTCGCCTGCCTCGACGCCTGGCTCTGGACCTTTACCATCCTGCCCATGCGCTTCGTCATCGCCCTGGGCGTGCTGGTCAAATGGTGGGGTTACGTGGTGGTTAGGGAAGCCCGCTGGTCCATCGGCTACGTATGGTACGGCCTGGGCCGCTGGCTAAGGCGGGGACGGGCCCGCGACTCGGCCGGCGAAGAGTCCCGCAGCCCCAGCAGGGCCCGTGAGGCGAGCGCGCCCAGCTCAGCCGTCGAAGAGCCGTCGGTGCAGTTCGAAGCGCGCAAGCCGGCCCCTCCGCTGCGGGCGCCCCGACACCGTGGCCGCAGGGGGCACCGACGCACCAAGTCGATGCCATCCAACCTCACGTCCTTTCACAAGGCCGATATCCTCCAGGGCTTTGTGATTCTATTCAGCTGCATGGCACTAATGCGACTCGACGCCAGCCGCATGTACCATTTTATCCGCGCTCAATCGGCCATCAAGCTCTACGTTATTTACAACGGCCTCGAAGTGGGTGACCGGCTGCTGTCGTCGCTAGGCCAGGACATATTCGAATGCCTGTTTAGTACCGAGGTGCTGGCCCGCAACCACCTGGGCCGGTCCAAGGTGCTGGTGCCGTTTGGCATGTTTCTTCTGGCGCTTATTTACAACACGTGCCACGCCATCACTCTCTTCTATCAGGTCATCACGCTCAACGTGGCCGTTAACTCGTACAACAACGCGCTCCTAACACTGCTCATCTCCAACCAGTTTGTCGAGATCAAGAGCGCCGTATTCAAGCGGTTCGAAAAGGAAAACGTGTTCCAGCTCACGTGTGCCGACATTGTCGAACGCTTCCAGCTGTGGCTAATGCTGCTCATCATCGCCATGCGCAATATTGTCGAAGTCGGATTCTGGACTATCCCAGGCGCTATTTCGGGTGGTGGTCCGGACAGCGATGATCCGTCCTTCAAAATGCCGCTGCATAGCCCGTCGGTACTGCCGGCCAGCTTCACGGCCCTGCCGGCCTGGCTGTGGTCAGGCGAAGTGCTATCTCCGTTCCTGATCGTGACGGGCAGCGAGACGGTGGTGGACTGGATCAAGCACGCCTATATCAACAAATTCAACAACATCAAACCCAACTTTTACAGCCGCGTGCTGGACATCCTATGCAAAGACTACTACACCAACGCCTTTGTAACCCCCTCGCTGACCCGCCGCCTCGGCCTGCCGCTGCTGCCGCTGTCGTGCCTTTTTATCCGCGCCTCGGTCCAGACGTACCACATGTTCCTGGCCACGCACCTGCCCGCTCCGCTGCCGTCGTCGACGCAGACCGCCCTGGCCGAGCCGACATCCGCCACGCCGTCTTCCCCCGCCATGGCCGCGTCTCTGGACCGCCTGGACACGCTGATCCGCAACGCTCTGGGCCGCGCCGTCCACGGCCTGCCCTACGTGGGGAACGAGTCGGCACCCACCTCGCCTTCCGACTTTGCCACCTCCCCCAAGCCCCTCGTCGGCGACTGGACCACCGACGACGCCATCGCGGCCCTGACCATGCTCACCTTCTTCTTCCTCGCCTTTCTGGTGCTGCTGGTGCTCAAGCTGCTGCTGGGCATGGCGCTGCTGCGCTACTCGCGCAGCCGGTACGCGCGCATGCGCCGCCGGGAGCTGGCCGTGGCCGCCGGCCGCCTCGAGCCCGAGGTGTTTGACCAAAAGGGCAGCAAGCGCGTCGGCGGCTTCGGCCAGGTCGAGGTGGGCGACGAGCGGCGCGCCAAGCTGTACGAGGACGACCCGGAGGGGCTCAAGAAGGCGCAGGCGACGGAGCGGCGCAACGTCGGCAAGCGGGAGAAGAGCGAGAAGGATCTGGGGCGGATCAGCCGCTACGAGATGGTGGCGAAGCGGATTTGGTAGGGGCCGAGAAGGCAACGTGCAGGTAACGCAATTCACGTATTGATGCATTTTTTATTTATCCTGCACTTTCCATTACTTTGAGTGCGAGGACCTGGGAGAGGTGGTGACGCGGATTTGGTACCAACCCGCAATATTCATATTAGTCCCATACCCGATCTATCCTGCATTTTCTCCCAACAGAGCGAGAAGGACGCATCGGCCGCTAGAATGTGGCGAGGCGGGTTTGGTAGGCTGGCAAAACAGGCAGATAGACCGCAATTCCTTGCAAGATGGACCGCAAACTCATCGTATTGATATCCGTATCATCCACTTCCACTTCCGCATCCACACCCATCTCCCACTCCCTACATGACCGTGCACGGAATCGGGATGCAGCAGCACTGGTAGCCGTCGCACTCGAAGCACTTGGTGCCAGTCGCCTCGGCCGGCTTGACGATGCTCGAGATGGTGGACGCGGCAGAGCTGCCGGGGCCGTTGGGGGCGGGCATCTGTGACGTCAGCATGGCTCGGGCGGCGTTAGCGGGCTGCTTACCATGAAATGGGTGTTTGGTAGTGTTTTTGTCTTATCTCGGGGTGGGCTGGCTGGTTGGTCTCGTTCGTATCCAAGTTGGGGTGGGTTTGTCGGTCAGAGAAGACGCGGGCGGGGGTGGGGGCTTTAAGCTGGGGCTTTAAAGCCCGCGCGTCCCTGTCTTGGCACGTGTATCCAATCACAGCACAGCCACGTTGAGCAGCACGCCTGAGCACATGACAAACAGTGACGATTCGTGTCCTACATACTACTACTACTACGGAACCAGACCAAGAAATCGTAAAGAAAGCTCTCACGAGCAAGAAAGCTGCTCAGAACGGCAAGCCAAACATCAAAAGACAGGGTATGCGAAACACCATACAATAGGAAATCAGCTCTGCGGATTCGGCGCTGGGACTGGCACCTGTGTCACCGGCCTCGGGGCAGGCTTGGGCTGCGTGTGCGGGATGCGCGGAATCGGCACCGGAGTCTGCGATATCGGTCCGGGGCGGGCCTGGGCGGCCTTGGGGGACGCGGCGGACGGCGTCTTGGGCGATGCAGGCACGGCCTTGGGGGATGCCGCCACGGCCTTGGGAGGGAGTATTTGGGTTGTTGGCTTTGGCCGAGGCTGGGCGCGGGGTGTTGGGGTGGCGTGAGGGCGTTGTTGTTGATGCTGTTGCTGTGGCTGCTGCTGATATCCCTGCTGCTGCTGCTGCTGCTGCTGCTGCTGCCCCTGCTGTTGCTGCCCCTGCTGCTGCTGCCGCTGCTGCTGCTCCGTCTGCCTGCTAAACTCCCCGACTAGCTCCGTAAGCGACGCCAGGTCGTCCCTAGCACGCTGGCTGCTCTGCAATATCGTCTTGATCGCTATCCACTCCTTGGCGTGCATCTTGTCCGCCCCCGGCATCAGATACTGCAGACTTGGACTGCTCCACAGCTCCTCGCCCAGGATTTGCCGCCCTACCGTCACCCCCCGCATCTGGTCACGCTCCTTGGCCGCGCCGTAGTCGAGAGGGCCCGGCGCCGGCGTGATGGGCGACATCCCAACAGGCCCTCCATTGGTGTGCGTGTTGGGCGTATGCGCCAGGGTCTGCCCCTGTCCCTCCCGCAACCGCCTCAGCTGCTCCGGATCGTTCTGATAGACAAACACAATAAGCAGCATCGGCTCCGTTCGGTTTTCAGGCACCAGGTTGTCCTGCAGGTTCATCATGATCTCGGGCATCTCGCCGTCGGGCAGCAGCGGGATGAGGTACATGTCGCGTACGTTGGGGAGGGCTTTGGGGCCTGCCACGCCATACTTTTTGCGACTAATAAAGTACTCCACCACCTTTTGGAACTGCGGCTTGGCAGCCTCGCTCGTCGGCTGCAGGCTGGCGATAACGAGGTCAAACATGCTCCGCCACCGCATGCCGCACAGGTACGACGACGCCGCGTCTTTGCCGAGGCGACCGTCCACGGTGATGCGGCTGGGAAAGAGCGTATCCCACGGCATGTTGTAGACCACTTTCAGGTTGCCCCCTCCCATAAATTTGGACGACACCGTCAGCGTGGCCACACCGGGCATCTCGAGCGAGCCCCGCCAGATGACGTCGGGGTCCTCCGTCTCGTCTGTGGGCGAGTACGGCGGCGACTCGGCTTCATCGGCAATCAGCCGATCCACCTCGGCGTCGTCCACCGGGCTCCTGGACGTGGGCTGCGACGGGCGGCGCACCGGTTGCGTGGGAGACTTGACCTTGGAAAACACCTGCTTAATGTCAAATCCCGAGGCTTTAGCAGAGCTCTGCGGATCGATGCGGAGCGGCCGCCGGTACTCGACGTCTGCCGGCAGCTCGACCTCCATGGCGTCGTTTGCCACCTGCTCGGGCTCGGCGGGAGCGGGAGCGGGCCTCGCCGGCTCATGATGTCGCGACACTGGTGCGTCATCCGTCGGCGTGGGCTCGTCGTCGTTGCCGATAATCTCCTCGCCCTTGTGCGTGATCTTGACCCGCGGCCCCTCCTCGGTGATGAGGATGCTCTGCTTCTCGGCGCGCTCGCGCATCTTGGCCGTCTCCCGCTGCAGCTCCTTGCTCGCCAGCTCGTCCGTGGTCATGGTGGCCAGCATGGGCGGCGACAGCGTGCGCTCCACCAGGCGCTTGACCAGGTCCAGGTTGGTCTTGATGTTGAAGGCCAGAGTCTTGATCTGCCCGCCATATTCCTTAGCGTTGGCGTGCGTGTCCTCGACTGCTCGCTCGACTTGGAGGGCCAGCCGCTCGGCGCGCTGGGCTGTCGTGGCCCCATCGTCAAACTTGTATGCCTTCTTTTCCAGGCCCACTATGGCGGCCGTTATGCTCTTCTGCAGCGCCTTGGCGGGGTTCTGGCGCGGCTGCGGAAGCTCCGCGAGAGCTGATGCGAGGTCGGCCGGCGGGTCGTAGGGCACGATGGGGCGCTGAGGCTCGGGGGCCGGCTCCGGGGCGGGGGCCTCTGGGGCATCTTCAGCGGGCGCGGGCACGGCCTGAGACTCGGACACCTTGCGCAGCTTGGTTCCCTTGTCTTCTGCGGGCTCCTTGGCCTTGCGTTTGGTGCTGGGTGTTGGTTTGGGCTTGTCCGCGGGCGTGTCTGGGGTGGGCGCCTTTTGTGCAGACGTGGCCTTTTCCGGCGCCGGTTTCTCCGGGGCGGGCTTCTCTGCGGCCTTCTCAGGCTTCTCTGCCGGCTTCTCCGGCTCCTCTGCGGCCTTTTCGGGCTTCTCTGCTGGCTTCTCCGCGATCTCGGGAGCGGGCGTGGCCTTCTTCTTCTCCGGCACCGGAGTCCCCCCCTTGCCCTTAGGAGTCGCCTTGGGAGTCGCCTGCCTCTTGGGCACCGGCGTCTGCTCCTTCACATCGCTCGCGCGCTTTTTGGCGCCCCTCTTAGGACCCCCCTTCTTCTTCTTCTTGCTCTCCTCCTCGTACACCCTGCGGCGGTCCTCCCACGGCTTCTCCCCCCGCGCGATGCCATCCAGCAGCTCCTTGTGGTCCTCGGGCTTGCACATCTCGCAGAAGTACTCGCTAGTTAAATCCTCGTCGTAGATGCTCTTGCCGACGCACACGTTGTGCTGCCAGGCGGTGCACTTGTCGCACGCGATCCATGGCTCGCCCGAGTCGCCCGTCTGCTCGGTGGCGCCGCAGACGCAGCGGATGATCTCCTCCTCGGGCTCCTCTGGCTCCTCCTGCTTCTTCTTGCGGCCGCGACGCTTGGGCTCGGCCGGCTGGTCAAGGTCCAGGTTCTTAGTGTTCTGGCCTTTGGTGCTGCGGACCGACCGTCGGGGTTCTTCGGCTGTGGATGTTAGCGCTGGAAAAGGGCAGGCGCTGCTAACGGCAATGCTTACCAGACATGCTTGCGAAGCGACAGCGCTCGCCGCGATAGCCTACGTACGGTCTACGACTACACTACGGATTCGGCAACACGCATAGGCTACTTCGTAGGCGCGCAGGCGCAATGGCTCGACGTCAGGGCGCGAGTCAAGTCGGTGGGAGGCGCAAGACAAAGACAGCACAGCGGCGCAACGCGATTGGAACTGCCTGGACTGAACCTCGGCGGCGTGAGCTGCGAGCTGATGAGCTGGTGAGAGCTGGGTCATGGAGGTAAGGTGGTGGGAGCTGGCAGTTTGAATTGCGGAGGTCGGGGATTTGCGCAAAACACGTGCCGTTATGTAATCCATGCATCCCCGCCGATGCCTGGCAGACGAGGCAGTCACAGTGCGCCACAGTGCACACACGAGCTACGTGCGTCCATGGTCGATGCCTAGATAGATGCTATAGCTCCAGCGCGTCCCACTGCGGGCAGCTCCAGCTCCCACCGACACCACCTCGTCCAGCAAACAGCACAATGTCGCGCAGATACGATTCCAGGGTATGTGTCCAGTTGCCTCCAGTCGTCTGCCTCCCAGCTAACAGCCCAGACAACAATCTTCTCCCCAGAAGGCCGCCTCTACCAGGTCGAGTATGCGCTCGAGGCCATCTCGCACGCCGGCACGGCCATCGGCATCCTGGCCAAGGACGGCATCGTGCTGGCGGCCGAGCGCAAGGTGACGTCCAAGCTGCTGGAGCAGGACACGTCGGCCGAGAAGCTGTACATTCTGAACGAGTGCGTCCAAGGTCCCCGCGCACCACCCCCGCCCGCCCCCAGCTAACCCCGACCAGCAACATGATCTGCGCCGTCGCCGGCATGACGGCCGACGCCAACATCCTCATCAACTACGCCCGCCAGGCCGCCCAGCGCTACCTGCTCACGTACAACGAGGACATACCCTGCGAGCAGCTGGTGCGGCGGCTGTGCGACCTCAAGCAGGGCTACACGCAGCACGGCGGCCTGCGCCCGTTTGGCGTGTCCTTCATCTACGCCGGCTGGGACCCGCAGCGCCAGTTCCAGCTGTACCTCAGCAACCCGTCGGGCAACTACGGCGGCTGGAAGGCCACGAGCGTTGGCGCCAATAATGCGTCGGCCCAGAGCCTGTTGAAGCAGGACTACAAGGAGGACTGCTCGCTGACCGAGGCGTGCGGCGTGGCGGTCAAGGTGCTGAGCAAGACGATGGACTCGACGAAGCTGAGCAGCGAGAAGAGTGAGTTTGGGTGGTGTGTGGGATGATGTTCACATGGATCATCACATGCTAATTGTGTAGTCGAGTTTGCCACTGTTGGCCAGACCCAGGACGGCAAGATCTATCACCGCCTATGGAGCGCCGACGAGATCACTGCGCTGCTGAAGGAGCACGACCTGGCCAAGGACGAGTCGACGGAGGACAAGTGAGACGGTTGGAGGGATGGAGAGGAACATGGAACAAACAGGCACTGCAACGCATGCATTGCAACAAATTCAATGACAGATGAATGCCATTCGCTGTGACGCTATCCATGAGGTCCGTGTGCCGTATATCGTCTGTCGCCATATATTGTCCACCGTCGTATAATGCCTGCCGCCATATTCTACCGTGTATAGGCAAAGCCTACCGCATCTACATCTACCGCATCTACCACACACGTGTCAGCAGCGTTCACACTCCAGCCGGCTCCTTCACACTCCAGCCAACTCGTAGCCTACATTTCTGCCCGCCTCCACGTCCCGCAGCCGCCCGTAGGCCCCGTCCGGGCTCGGGTACGGCTCGTCGCTCCGGCCCGACGTCAGGCGCGGCCAGTAGCGGCGGTAGCTCCAGTAGGCCACGACGGACCCCAGCAGCGCGCCCGTGCACACGTCGTACACGTCGTGCCGGTAATCCTGGCAGCGGCTGATGGCGATCATGGCGGCGCCCAGCACCGGCGCCAGGCACAGCAGCGCGCGGCCCAGGTCGTTGCCCGCGTGGGCCTGGACCGTGCGTTCTGCCACTACCGTCGCGTCGTCGTCGTTGCCGTTGCCGCCATCTAGCCCCCGCGCCGAAAACACCCGCAGCTGGCCCGCCAGGAACAGCGCCGTGTACCCCAGCCCCGCGAACGAGAAGCTCGAGTGGCCCGACGGGAACGACCGCCAGCCGTCGTGCAGCAGGTGGTGCGCCGTCTCGGTGCACACGGTCCAGTCGACCAGCACGTCGCGCGGCGTGCCGGCGGCCGGCTTGCAGCGCGCCAGCAGGTCCGGGCGCGGGCGGCCGACGGCATTCTTGACCACGTCGGTGACCAGCGTCGTGACGGCCAGGCCGACCAGCAGGCCCAGCAGCGCCACGTGGTGCTTGTGGGCGGACGCTCCCGAGATGCAGTTTGTGAGCGCCACGGCCGCGAGGGGCGCCAGGCCGGCGTAGACGACGTTCATGAGCACGGGCACGCGCTCGGCCTCGGCGTGCGGGAACGAGACGGCGAGGTCGGAAATCGAAAACATGCGGTGGAAGGGCTCGACAAAGATGACGATCTGGGCCGGTCAGCGGCGGGTGCGAGTGGTTTGCGGAGGATAATACGGGGGACCTACGCAGACGTAGGCGGCCACCAGCCCGGCGAGGGCCACATAGTCGGGGCCATACGTTCTCTGTTCAGTCAGCAACGCTCATGAAAAGGCCGAGGTCACTCACCCTGTAGAACCGGGACACGGCGGCGAGCACGCCAGATGCCTCGCTGAAAGAACCTCGTCTCGGGGCCATGGTGTGCCGTCTGGTAAAAGCTGGAATTCGGTGGGTGTCAGGTCCAGTTGCGGTGACAATGCCCAAGAGACCCCTGAAGCGCCCCATTGACACTAGCACGGGCCACATGCAGCCGACCCTACGAATAGCCAGGCACCACAGAGAGCAGGCACACACATGCATACAGCAGACATATACAGCAGACACATACAGACACATACAGAAGCCACAGACACTGCAGCCGATCCCATGAGCGAGCACAAAAACATCATTAACAAAACTACGCGGATATCATGCTCCAAACGTGTACCACAGGCCAATCATGGCATAAACAACGCCCTGCCACCAACGCCAACAAATAAAACCACCGAAATGCGTAAACATTAAGCGTTACTCCTCCTCAACCAGCCGCACCTCGGGCGAGTTGAGCAGGATGCGTTTGCCGAGATCTTCGCGGGGCTTTCCATCTCGGACGGCACCAAAATCGAGGATCTGTGTGCGGGTTAGTAAGAGCAGACACGAACAACACAGGACAGCAGAAGCAGAACTCACCTCGATATACGTAAGACCGGCCCTCTGCACCGCGGCTACGCATCGTCGCCCGTCAAACTTGACCTGCCACACCCCGGTAAGGTCCGTGAGCAGGTCCTCGATGCAGTCTCCTGTGGCAATGTCCCACATCTTGACTGTCTTTTCGCTCCCCGAAATCACCTTGCGTCCGTCATGCTGGAAACAGGTAATGGCGGCTGTGTGCGCCGTCAGGATGCTCTTGCACTTTCCCGTCTCGGGGTCCCAGATGCGCAGTGTGCTGTCGGCGGCGGCCGAAACCAGACGCTCGTCGCGCAGATCCAGCAGTCCCACCAGCAGGCTATGCCCCTCGAGAGTGTGCAGACACGCGCCCGTCTCAAGGTCCCAGATGCGCACCAGCGAGTCCATGGACCCAGAGATGCAACGGTTCCGCTTGTGGTCCAGCACCACAGAGTACACCTTTTGGCTGTGGCCGTGCAGCACGTGCAGCTGCTCGCCCGTGCTGATGCGCCAGACGCGGACGGTGCTGTCGTAGCTGCCAGACACCAGAGTGTCGGCGTGGGCCGAGATGGCGCGCACCGAGTGCGAGTGGCCCTGCAGGATCCGCAGGAAATACGGGCACTCTGCGTCGTTGGCCGGCGGCCCTGTCTGGATGTAGCGGCGCGACCCCGCCTCGGGCAGACGCCACACGCGCAGCTGGCTGTCGCGCGAGCCCGTGATGATGAGCGGCTTGGGCGGCATCATGACAGGCTTGCCATCCGGTCCCTGGCCCATGTCGGTGGGCATCAGGATCTGCAAACAGCGCACAGTCGACGTATGACCATAAAACACCTGCGTGCACAGGCCCTTCTCGATATCCCACACGCGTACAGAGCGGTCTGTGCTGCCAGACACCAGAATATTCCCCTCGTACTGCAGCGCCCACACGCCGCCCTCGTGCCCCTCGAGCTTCTGGCGCAGCTGCCCCGTGTGAGTGTCGTAGACGTGGATCAGCTGGTCGTCGCTGCCCGTGATGATCTTGTCATCGTCAAACTGCAGGCAGGTAATGACGTGGTTGGGGTGTGCCGCAAATGCGACGTGGCCGGGCTTGACCTTGCCGCTGGTCCAGTTCTGGCGGATCATGTAGTGGCGGCGGAACAGCGACTTGAACAGATGCAGACGGCGCAGGGTCGGCATGCCGATGCCGGGGTCGCTAACGGCCAGAGCTGCGGCCGTGGCGGCTGCGATGGGGCCCTCCCTCTTGTGGCCCGGCTCCTCGGCCCTGTCGTCCCTGGGCGCCTCCTGGGCGCTGGCACGGCGCTTGGACCGGTCTGACGGGTTTCCTGCCGGCCCCCGCTTGCGCTTGGAGCTGCGCAGCTTCTGGGCGGGCCTGGCCGACCGGATCAGCTCGGGCTCGGCGACCGTCATACGGCTCTGCAGGCTGAGGTCGACCTCGCAGCCGTGCACGCCCACCGGGTCCTGCCAGCCCCAGCCCTGCTGGATAGCCTTCTCCAGCTCGCCGACGGGCAGCTCAAAGCCGTTGCGGTCCAGCAGCTCCTTCCAGCCCGTCTCGTTGCCGTCGATGATGCTCCTCCACAGCTTGGACACCTGGGCGGCGCGGCAGAGGTCGCGGTGGTCCAGGTACGACAATATGTGCAGCGACAGCTCGATGGGCAGCTGTTTTAGAAAGTCGCACTTGAGCGCCGGGTTGACCACATCGGCCACCATGTGCAGCGTCTTGCGGGGGCAGCGGCGGAGCAGCTGGTACATGACAAACGTCTTCATCTCGCCCGGCATCGAGTCGAACGTCTCGAGCATGGAGCGCGTGTCGAGCATGTTGTGGGCGTCGTCGTTCCGCACGAGCGCCGACTCGGGTACCAGCGTGTCGTCGTCGATGGTGGACTGACTTTCGAGCCAGCGGGACCTGGCACGGCGGCTAATCGTCTGCGAGAAAGCCATGTCGTCGTCATCATCGTCCTGCGTGTGGAGCTGGGCTGCCTGCAGCGTTGGCGAGAGGCCCGGGCTAGGGAGACTCGCGTCTTGTGCGGCGATGGTGTCCACGGTGGGCCTGCGACGGAACGGCCGGGGCTGCGAGTCGTCGCCGTCAAACGGCTCGGGGTCCGTCTCTGTGATGGGGGGAGTGGCCACGGATCCGCTGAACGCCGTGTGCGAGTCGCTAGCAGGGCTGGCGGCGTCCAAGGGCTGGCTTCCTGACGGCTCGCCGACGTCCAGCGACCTGCGCCTGACGGGCTCGGTGCCGTCGGGCGTGGCCAGGTAGCCGGCCGCCGAGATGGCTCTCCTGGGCTCAAACGGGCGCAGCTTGTCGGCAACGGCCGTAAGGCTAGGGCGGTTGGTGCGCGAAAAATCCTTCTTTCCGAGCGAGCCATACCTCGCGTTCCTCAGGCCCAGGCCCGAGATCCTACGGTTCGACTTCCTGGGTTGTGTTGCCGGCGTCGGCGAGTCCTGCGTTGGGGTCTCGGGACCCGAGTCCTCCTTGCAGTCATCCTGTTTGGTCTGGTCACGTCAGCAAGGCATCCAAATACTGTAACACGCACCGACACGGTACGCACCGAAAAGTCCTCAAATGACGAGTCCAGCGAAAAGCCGTCGCTCTCGTCCAGATCGACCGTGAAGCGAGCCAGCTCGGGCGGGGTCGGGCGGTTGGCGAGCGGGTATTCCTTGCTGTCCAGCCCGCTCAGCGGTCGTCGTTGGCGGACAAGCAGCGGCGGGTAGGCCCGTTTTGTCGTTGTCGTGGTCGTCACCGTCTTGGTCTCGACGCACTCGGCCAGCTCAAACTGCAGCCTCGACGTCCTCCTGGTGACTGTGTTTTCGTCTTCATCCCAACTGACCGACACCTTTTGACTTGATCGCGGTCGACGGACCTCGGTCTTGACGGCCGGAGGGGACGCCATCGGCTCGGCCCTGGAGGCGAATGGCGAGGTGGCCACGGTCGCGGCGATTGCGAGATTGATGAGACGCGCGCGGATGGGTGACGGCAGTCAAGTCGGTCAAGTCGGTAAGTCGGTAGGTCGGCAAGTCGGCAAGTCGGCAAGTCGTAAGCCGTAAGTCGGTCGAGTGGCAGGACCGACGCGAGACTGACGGGGTCGAGTAGCGATGATGGATTCGTGAGAGGACGCAAAGTGTGGGAGTGGGACAAATGAAAGCAAATGAAATCTCGTTGGCTCGAGTCGGCGGAAAAGGGCGCGCCGCAGCTGCAGCCTCCCACCGCAACCAAAGTCACAACGAAAGCAAGAACGACGGGCGACAGGTGCAAACACGATGCAGCGTCGATGCCTTGGATTTCGGTTTGTGAGTTCCAACCGACAGTCCGATCCTACCAAGATCCGACCGTCGGGCGACGCTGAGTTGGGCAGGCCAGCGGTGGGTCGCTCTGTCTCACGTGCGCCTCGCGTTGGCACAACCTGAGCACGCCACGCCCCTCTGTTATCGGGCTAGTGGGTGGGTTCAAGAGCCGGGGATTCGAGTCAGGCTGCACTTGTTGGCAGAATCCTTCACTGGGGCTGAAATGTGGCTTCTAGCGCTTTTACAGTTACAGCGATCAGGGAGAAAAGCTCCCAGGGTCACGGCACAGGTCTTTCCGTGATCTGAGAAGCCTGGGGTTTAACCCGGTACATCCATATGTAAGCAGGCCAGCGCATGATCCATCACACCGCAGGCGTCAATCCGGCCACTCACAGCCCACAACACCTGCAGCCTGCTGGCGCCCTCGCTTCGTCCCAGCTGGTGTAACCTCCCCGTTTGCAGCACACATGGGACTGTAATCCATATGAGACTGTGGTCCATCGGATGGACTGCCACCTCAGCTCAGCCTCGGCCCAGACCAGGGCAGTGACGTGACAGCCGCATTGCAGCTCACTACCATCTCTTTTCGGCCAATTCGTCAAAGTTTGAGGGGAAGTCGGGTATGTCGGGAAGCATGGAAACCGGGTCGGGCTGCGGCGTGCTGGCTGGCCTAGCCAAGTGCGGGGGCGTTGACTTGGGCAGGATGTCGATGGACACACAGTCGGAGCACACGTATCCGGGCTTCCCTGCAAGCACGTCGTCTGCTGCGTCAAGATGGAGCTGGCTATCTTGGGTCTCGGAGCGCCCCTCGCGCGCCTGGTGCCAGATGCCGGCGTAGACGCGACCTGATTTGTTAGTGTCGCTGGTTCACCGACTGATCCTCGCCAACCTTTGATGCTCACTACCTTGAATCGGGGGCAGTCTCTGGAGCAAGTTCTCGATGCTTCCGGTACCGTCTGCCATTCCACTGCCGCCCATTCTGCTGCCTGCCCACGAAACAGAGACCGTCGAGACGCCGGTAGACTCGTGACGGATCTTGATGGTAAAATGCTCGACCATGTGCTTGGGATCAAGGTCGTTCGCGTCAAAAAGGCAGATGTGGATTTTGACCAGGCTCTCGTCCTCGACCATGGGCATTATGACCTCCTACTCTAGTCAGCCGAGTATCGGGGTATTGGGCACAAGTTAACCGAGGTCAGGGTATGGGCACAAACCAGCTGCTCGAGGATAATCGCGAGGTCCTCCTTGGTGTTGTATTTCAGCAGGACCACCGACTTTGGTCCGAACGCGACCGGCTTCCGGGTCTTCTTGGACTTGGACTCCCATCTGAGGAGATCTTGCCAGCGGGGGATATTTGCGAGCGTGACCTTGCCGACCGACTGGAAACAATCGCGCAGCAGGCCCCTCGCGAAGAAGATGCTGCTAACGAGGGTGAGGACTGTGACTTGAGTCTTTTGGAAGTTTCGGGTTGATGCCATGGTGATGGTTGATGAGCCTGGATGCATGGCCGCGATTACAATGGCAGTGGGATGGAGTGAGCCGACCAGAGGAAGGCACGACCGGCACGTGCCAACTTGATGGTGGCTGGAGCTGTTATATCACGAGCAACAGGTGCACTCATGAGTACAAGGGCTGACCAGGCTTCAACTGCATTACGAACAAGGAAATTGCAAAAGCATAAATCTATCGTGTATAAGTAGTATGTACAAGAAGCAAAATCGTAGAATCGAATCGTAAGCCGTAAAAGCACGCATAACAGTCTGTCGACGTAAACACCATCACTCACGCCATCACAGAAACCTCCCCCCGCTCCCGCTCCTTCTTCTTGAACAGTGACTTGAGCATGTTGCCCTTCTTCTCCTTCTTCAGCACCGAGTCCAACGTCGGGGCCTGATCCCGGCTCCCGTCCTCGATGGCCTTGACCGAGCTGCGCGTCTTCTTGGACCGCGACGACCGCTCGCTCCCCGCCTCGCTGCGGTTGTCGCGGTGCTTGCGGTCGTCGCGGTGCTTGCGGTCGTCGTCCCTGTGCTTGCGACGGTCTTCGTCCTTGCGGCTCTTCCGCTCCTCTTCCTTGCGGCTGCTCTTGCGTTCCGGCACCTCGTCGCGCCGGCTCTTGGTCCGCTTGGTGCGCACCGACATGGCGTCGTCGCCAATCGTGGACCGCAGCGCCTCCGGGCTGATGAGCTCCTCGTCGACCATCGTCCCGGTCTCCTCGTCGACCTCGATGCCGCGCCGCCACCGCTCGATGCTGCTCAGCTCCTCCTCGACCACGAGCGCCTCCTCGTAGTGGCTGCCCGGCCCGCGCTCGTAGTCCTGCGGGTGCGGCGAGGGCTCGTACTCGGTCTGCGCGTACTGCGTGGGCGGGTAGGGGTAGTGCGACGCGGGGTAGCCCGACGCCGGGTAGGCAGTCTCCGGGTAGGCCGACGGCGCGCAGGCGGGCACGGCGCCCATCTCGATGGCGGGCTGGGCCGGCATGGGCAGCGCCTGGCGGGCCTGCCCCTCCCTCATGCGCTTGACGATCTTGAAGCCGCCAAACATGACGACGGTGACGCCGACGGCGGCCGTGGCGGCGATCAGGAACTGCGGGCTGGCCAGCAGGGCAAAGACGGCCGGGGCGCCGCCCTTGACGACGCCCAGGAACCCGGGGCTCATCTTGGTCAGGAGTGCGCTCAGCTCGGCCAGCGTCAGGGCCACGGCCGCGGCGGCCTCGGGGTTGGTCTGCAGCCTGTCGATGATGGTGGCCGCCGAGTGCTGCAGACACTCGGCCTCGATCAGCATGCTTTCGATGCGTTCCATGAGGCTGCGGGCCTCCTGCTCGGGGTCCTTGACCTCGACCTGCTTGGGCTCGAGGTCTGTGCGCGACTCGAGGTCGGGCGGCACGCTGCCGTATGCCAGGTCCATGTCGATGGACTTTTTGGGGCGCAGCGCGGGGTCTGAGCGCGGACGGGTCACGAGGGCCTGTTGCGGCGCCTGCTGGAACGACGCCTCGGACGGAGGCGCGTTGTAGTACAGATCCGCATGGCCAGGCGGCCCGGGGTGGACGGGCAGCACCATGGCCCGCGCGTCGCCGGCTTGACTCGGAGGCGGCATGGTGGCTGCGTGGGCCAGGGTGGGACGCGACACCATCATGTCACGGGGCGCCGTCTCGGCGTAGGGCGAGCGGTAGGCGCGGGGCACTGCCGAAGGCGCCGTGGACGACACCTCGGAGTGGGTGCGCAGGTTAGACATGGTCAGCGGGGGACGGCGGGCCTCGGAGGCGCCGCCATCACCGTGCTTGGTCCTGCTCGTCCTGCTGGTCCCGTTGGTGCGGCTGGAGCGGTGGGAGCGGTGAGAGCGCTGTGAAGACGCCACGGAGCGGCCGTCATCGTCCACAGAGCGGCGCCGAGGGGCCTCGATATAGCGCTGCTCGGGCTTGTGCTGGTAATGCTGCGGCGACTGGGGGTAGTCGTAGTCGTCGTACTGGCTGGGCGGGTACTGGCCCGGGTACTGATCGTGTGCTACCTCGTGGGCGACATCAAAGGTCTGGGCGCGCCTGATGCCGGGCGACGGCCCTTTGAGATGGGCCTTTCTGTCATGGTAGGCGGCCTTGGCGTCCTTGAAGATGCCCAACAGTTGTTTGCCCTGGGTCGGTCAGCAGTTGCGGTACTGGCGCGGTGCTCTGGTGCTTCTTACCGTGCTGATGATCTTCCCCGAGTTGTTGATGATGGTAATAGTTTCCGCCATACTGCCAGCCTCTTGGTCCAGCAAGCAGGCTATATGTGTGTGGCAGATGACTCCAGACGACTGCAGAGGCTGCAGATGACTCCAGACGGCAGACGTTGCAGACGAGATCCAGAGAGGGCGGCGGCAGCATATGTACGGCCCAGCCCAGGTTCACGTGCTGGCGCCAATTTCTGGTGCTGGGAGACGGCCTGGGGCCTCCACCGTTGGTCACTCCACTTGCTGGTCTTGTCCGACGATGGGGCAGAGGGGCCGCCATTTGCTTGTTGATGCATGCCCTGGTGGCTGCCCCGGTGGCATGAGAGCAAAGATTTCCATTTGCCCTTCGATGCGGAGCCGCTGCACCGCTGGATGGCTATCCCTGGCGTCAGGGGTTTCATTGGCCGCGTCCCCACCCTCAGGCGTGTTCTCGCAGGCTGCTCGCAGGCCCTCGCAAGGTCCCCGGAAGCGCTCCGCCTGCCCCCTGCGCCAACCCAGCCCTCACCCAACCGCCCTCACCGCATGTCCAGCCCGCCAAGCGCTGACCGCCGACGTACCCATTGGTTCCAAGTTTTCACGGGAGTGTTTGCATATTCGGGAGACGTTGGGTCTCCCGTGTTTCCGTTTATGGGTGTTTTGGTCTATTTGGCAGGCATACACTTTAGCAAGCTGACGGCACAATTCAGGCTAGGCACAGACTACGCTAGCTTTGTTGTCCTAGGGCGCTCCATTGGCCAGGGGCTTGGGGGCTTGGGCGTTGACACGACACATGAGGGGGAGGGGTCGCCTCGTTTGGCTGACGCGTCTGACTGGTGGACGATGACGAACAGCCTCACTAATTCGTGCCTACGTGCATCTACCATACATTCATTACATGATGACCTCGTTGGCGACGTCCTGTATTGGGTTAGTGAATGCGGGAAGACAGACGAGAGCAGACAGATGCAGAGACTCACCCTCTTCAGCTCCTTAAACGGCAGGCACACGCAGTTCTGAACGCGCACCTCGTCGCCCACGCCGCACTCCTTGCCCAGAATGGTGACGGCCTGCACCTTGACTCCTCCCTTGACAATGCTGGTGCTGTGGCTGGTCGCCGGCGTAGGGGTGCCCTCGACGCGGGCCCAGGCGCCGACGCGGCTCCCCCAGCCAATGATGGAGTACAGCACGCAGGCGTCGTGCTTGACCTCGGCGTCCTCGAGCACGATGGACTCCTTGATGCGCACGCCCGGCCCGATGGTGGCCCGCGGACCGATGGAGACGTTGGGCCCCAGCTTGGCCGTCGGGTCGACGTGGGCGCTCGGGTGGATAAAGACCGGGGCCAGCACGTTGGGGCCCGGGGCGGCCAGCTCCTTGGACTGGCCGTGCCAGGCCTGCTGCAAATACAAAGCGTTGGCTGGCACGGCAGAGCCGGCCGTCTTGATCTGGCGCCAAAAGTCCTTGGTCTCGTAGACGAAAAACTGCTTGTTGTCGGCCATGTCGGACAGGATGTCCTGCTCCAGACGGATGACCTCGTTCTGCGACTCGCCCTCGTCCTCGTCGTACTGCACAAAGCTGGCCTCGAGGTTCTCCGACGACGGGTACGAGGCCAGGCGCGGGCGGTCGGTGCGGCGCTTGATGGCGGTGCGGATCGAGGGGAAGATGACGTCGGTGCTGAACAGGTAGACGCCGCAGTTGATCAGGTTGGAGATGTGCGACTCGGGCTTCTCGACGTAGTGCAGGACGCGGCGCGTGTGGTCGTCGCTAACGATGCAGCCAAAGTTGGTGGCGGCGTCCTCGCCGACGCGGGTGCCCAGGATGACGGCCTCGGCGTTCTTGTCGTTGAACATCTTGAGCATCTCGTTGAGCGGGAACGAGCAGCACACGTCCGAGTTGAGCACAAACAGGCGCTCGGGGCGGCCCTTGAGGATGGCATCGCGGAAGTGGTACAGGCCGCCGGCAGTGCCCAGGGCCTTGTACTCGCGGAGGTACTTGATGGTCAGGCCGGGGAACTCATGGGCGGCGTCCTTGATGAAGTCGCGGAACACGGACTCGTCGTAGTAGCCGATCAGGCAGACCTCGCTGATGGACGGGACCTTGGCGATGGCCGTGAGGCAGTGCCAGATGATGGGGTGGCCGGCGACGTCGAAGAGAGGCTTGGGCACGTCGAGCGAGAGCGGGCGGAAGCGGGTGCCTCGCGAGGAGCCGCCGACCTGTATGCGTTAGCGGGCACGAGAGGACAAGCAAGGAGACGAGTGCCTACCAGAATGACGGCCTTGGTGGCGGCCTCTTGCTGCGTGCCGTTTCCGCGGTGGGGGATTTGCAGCGACATGGTGGCGATGTTGATGTGTCCTCAGTCTCCTCTGGCGCTGCGTCGGCGAGTTTAGATTTTGTGTTTCTGCATGGCCAATCATTTGGCGGTGACGGAGCATGCGGGGTGCTATTGGAGTAGGCACGACGGGGACCAATCTGGCAGGCACGACGGGGAGCCCGGCACCCACTTCACGCTGTTGGAGAGCCAAAGAACTACCTAAACAAGCACTACCTAGGTCGGCACTACGGACCGACGCCTACGTTCTATTCCTATATTCCAGCCAAGGTGTTTACCACCGTCGAGGCCAGGCACTTCACGAGGCTTCGCCGTTAGCGCGACCCACAATTCTACCAGCCAGGCTCCTCGCGGCTTAGATAATTTCTGTTAGTAGCGCACGCCTGATTTGCGGGGAGCACTAACACCTGTGAACGACAACTGGGTGCTCCTCGAGATTCACCAACCTCCCTTCAATTCTGCTCGACCTGAACTTTTCCATCTCCTTCCTTGGTCCACCTCCTACCTGCATTTGATATCAGCACTGCACGCGATATCTGGATTGTGCTCGCATCTGCCCAGCTTGCACCCGATATCTGGCGCCGATATCTGGATTGCACCCGATATCCAGACTGTACTACCCACTCGGCTCCAGATCACGCATTCCCTTCACCCATGAACCATGCCTGCCCGTATCAAAAATGAGCGGCGCGCCCAGACCGTCGGCTCAGCTGCCAGGGCCTCGCTCTCCCCCGGCACAGTCCGCGAGTTCCCAAGCAGGGCTGCCCGGTCAGCTGCTCGTAAGTCCCCGACCTCCCGCCCGATTCTCGATCTCTTCTAATCCATCACAGCTAGCGCGAGCACCTCCCAGGCCCTGGCCTCGCTTCCGGCAGCGTCCGAGGCGGAAGAGATCGACGACGAGGTAATGATAATGGAGACGCGGCCCAAGCGGAGAGGCGCGGCCGTCAAGTCCGAGTTCATCAGCTCGGAGCCGCAGAACGAGTCCTTCTTTGGAGGTAGCATCTCCAACGACTCGGTTCTCAGGCGCAACTTTGGCAAGATCGCCAACAACCTGACTGCGCTGGGCGAGACCCTCGGCGAGCTTCAAACTCTGGGCATCCAGCATGTGGCGGCACTGCCGTCGCTGGTGCTGGTGGGCGATCAGAGCTCGGGCAAGTCCACACTCATGTCGGGCATCGCTGGCATCTCCCTCCCCCAGAGCGACGGAATGTGCACCCGCTGCCCACTGCACATCCGTCTCGCCAAGAGTCCGACCTGGAAACTTCAGATATCGCTCCAGCAGGACTATAAGTTCGACCCGGATAAGCGCCATAAGGAATTCGGCAATTGGATCGACCAACCCCGCGTCACCAGGGAGTTTTGGTCCACGACGGTCAAGGACGACACCGACAGCCACATTCGCATGGCCCTCGGCTGGGCTCAGGTTGCCATCCTGAACCATGACAGCAACTATCGGCAGTACATCCCGACGTACCGTGACCGGCTGGAGCCGGAGCAGGAGCAGCAGGAAAAGGCCCGTCTCGAGGAGCAGGAGCGTCTCGCCAGGGCAACCTTCAGCCCCAACACAGTCGCCCTGCACATTTCGGGCCCCAGCTGCCCAGACTTATCATTTTATGACCTCCCGGGCATCATCAAGACGCCCAAGCACGAAGAGCAGTCGTATCTTGTCAAGATGGTCGAAAACCTGGCTACCAAGTACATCAACGACAAGAACGCCATCATAATATGGGCAGTGGCCATGAACGCCGACCCCGAGAACTCGTCCACACTTACGCTCATCCGCAGCAAAAAGGCCAAGGACAGGACGGTTGGGGTCATGACCAAGGCGGATTTGCTCCCGCAGTCCGGTCGCAATCACGACCAGTGGCTGCATATGCTCCAAGGCAAGCAGCACAGCGTCGGCCACGGGTTCTTCATCACGGCCCGAAAGCCTGGCCATGACCTCGATCATCAGAACAGGTCCGAGGAATCGTTTTTCAACGGCCACGACTCGGACGAAGCCAACTGGCCCAGAACGTTTGAGCCATTCAGCAAGCGATGCGGTCTGCAGGCGCTAATCGTCTTCCTGTCCGAGACGCTGAGCAACGCGTTCCATCAAAGCCTTCCTGGAATCCTCGGTATGATCGAAACCCGACTCACTGACATCAACGAGGAGTTGAAGCGTCTGCCCGACACTCCCCAGCACCCGTACAATGACATGATCCAGGCCATGTTCATGTTCCGAAAGGAGGTTGAGAATGAGCTCAAAATGGACGGCAACTTTGACAACGCCTGGGGAGCGCTGATCGAGACTTTCGAGGCGGACATTCTCAAGCTCAAGCCCAAGTACAACATCAAGGACCCCAAAGGCCCGCGGCCGACGCCGCCCGTGACACCGACGGCAAACAGGACCATCCAGGTTATCGATTTGATTAAGAGCTCCGATGAGGCCCCGGATACGCCGTCCCGTCGTCGGAATCACCGGGCCTTCATGGAAGGCCAAGATAACGTCTCGGGCACACCCAAGCGACCCCGGTATATCAAGGACGAGGCTGACAGCCGGGCCGGCAGCGTGGCGCCCAGCCTGTCGGGTGCAGGTGCGGATATCCGGACGCTGGAGCAGGTGCGCAGGTGCATTCGCGGGGCGACCAAGCACGGGGTGCCCGACGAGATGCCCACCGAGGTCAAGCGCAACCTCAGCCTCGAGGCCATCGCGCGCTGGGATATCCCGCTCAACGAGTTTATGTCGCAGTTCGTCAAGCTTTTGCAGGACGAGCTCCAGAGGCTGCTCAGACGCTCGTTCGACGACCTGCACAACAAGGCCGTATTCTACAACGCGCAGGAAGTGGTGGGCCAGTTCGTGGTCACCCAGGATGCGGCGCTGAAGCAGATGCTGTCGGCGTTGCATCACCGCGAGCGGAACCGGCTATATACGCGCGACGAAATCTCTTTCGACCATTGGCAGCAGTACGAGCGCAATGTACTGACGCACTCGCGGCATTGGTATCGGTGGGGCGCGCACATGGCCTCGCAGCGCAACCCGAGAGAGCAAAGCCCCCTCATTGCCTGGGACAGCATGTCGGCGCAGCAAAAGCACGAGGAGGAGAAGGAGCGGCAAACGCTGGAGCAGGCGCAGGGCCCGGACCCGTACCACAAAGAACTCGAGGTGTGCTCGTACGTACGGGCCTACTACCAGACGGCGGCGCGGCGGTTTATCGACTCCGTCGCGCTGGCCGTCGGGGCCGAGCTCATCCCGGCCCTGGTGAGCAAGCTGGCGCGCGAGTACCACCTGGACCAGTCGCTGGGCTTCCGCACGGGCGTCACCATGGACGAGGCGCGCGTGGAGGAGCTCATGGCCGAACAGCCCGAGGTGGCGGCCAAGCGCGGCAAACTCCAGGACGAGCAGGGAAAACTCGAAAGCGCCATGGCGTCGATAAATAAGCTCAAGCTGGAGTCGGCCGACAACGATAGCGCCGTTGACGTCGGCAGCCAGACGAACCCGGCCACGTCGTTTGCCAGCTGGGGCGAGCGGTTCCAGGCGACAGTTGACGATAACGATGAGGGCGCTGTGGCTTAGGTCCAGGCGTTCGACATGGATGCGTTTTTATGTATTGCGGGTTTGCCGGGATTTTCAGCCGTGTGTTCTATTCCTATTTTGTTTGGTGCCTGGCTTAGCCGCACGGAGCGTCCGCTAGCGGTGTCTGCCTCGTAGGCGCAGTGCTGGAGATGTATAATAGGGCCTTTGCGGTACACTTGAGAGTAGTTGAGCAGATCACAGATGTTGAGCAGATCACAGATCAGACAGAATCAAAATGTCCCCCCATACCATCGACTTCCTTTCCCTCCCGCCCGAAATCCGCAACGCCATATACGTCCTCGTCCTACTCTCTACAGAGCGCCTCATCCCCGACCGCTCCAGGACGCAATTCCCCGCCTGGCCCTTCTATCACCGCGAGGCCCCAGCACGCCCTCCACGCGCCTCCCGGCTGGCGCTCCTGGTGACGTGCCGCACCATTCACGCCGAGGCGTCGCCCCTCTTCTACGGCAACGTCATCTTTGAGCTCGTCGACCCGCGCTCGCCGCGCTGGACGCTCCCGTGGCTGCGCACCATCGGCGCCAACGCGGCCGCCGTGCGGTTCCTGGCCGTGCACGCGCGCGAGCGGCCCGGCTACCG